>NC_051185.1:42453234-42753234 GCF_013339695.2 Rhipicephalus sanguineus | reverse complement strand
GCTAGAGCCCTAAACGAGAGAAGGCGTTTCCGCTATCGTGTCTCTCGCTGCACCAAAAGGATGGATGGATGGATGGATGCTATGAGCGTCCCCTTTATAACGGGGCGGTGAGAGGTGTGCCACCATGCTCGAAAAAAAAAAACCTTTACTCTTTTTTTTTTAGCGTTGGCCTAGTGTCTTTACTTCAATTAAAACTATTTTACTCCAGAAGAAAAAAAAACCTTAAGTTTTCAGCTCCGTTCTGTGCCCTTTACGGCAGAATGTCCTTATTTTTTTTTCCAATATTTATTTTTGTCCTTTCTCTCTAGTTTTCTGTCACCAATACTCTAACCGTCTCTTACTTATTTCAATCGCGGGTGTGTTCAGCTTTCCATTGTCTCTAAAACCCAAGGCGTCATGTAGGCTCGTGCCCGAACGTACACCTGGGTGGATGTCTCCACATTCAATCAGAACATGCTCCGCCGTTTCGTGATCTTCCCCGCAGCACGTGCATTGTTCTTCTTCTTTACTGAATCTCGCTTTATAACTACCCGTTCTAAGGCAACCCGATCGCGCTTCAAACAGTAAAGCGCTTCCCATTGAATTGTCGTAAAATGCCTCCCTCCTTATTTCATTTTTGCCCTTTCGGTAGTTACTCAAAGCCGGTTTTTTCTCCATAGCTGCCATCCAGTAAATCCTCTCCGCCTCTCTGACTTTTCGCTTAACGCTCTTTGTTGACATACTGCTTACACTACCAGCCGTATATTTACTAGTGAGCCTACTAGTTCTTTTTCTCCACTGTGTGTCTACGCTCTTCCTATACAGGTAACAGAACACCTTCTCTGCCCATCTACTCTCCTTCATATTCCTTAGCCTTTCTTCGAACCTTATTTTGCTCTGAGCTTCCCTCGCCTCAAAACCTGCCCATCCCATATCGCCCTTTACGGCCTCATTTGTCGTCTTCCCGTGAGCACCCAACGCGAGGCGTCCCACAGTCCTTTGATTTATATCCATTCCCGATTGCACCTCTGCCCTCATGCACACCACTGAGTTCCCAAAAGTAAGCCCCGGAACCATTACACCTTTCCACAGACCTCGAAGCACCTCGTACCTATTGTATCCCCACAATGCTTTGTGTTGAAACTACCAAAGCGCTCCCTGTCGGCGTTTATTCGCGTCAGGATGCGGCACATCACTTCACGGTCCCAGACGCCGACGCCGGCCCCGGCAACAAAGTCACTTTGAGCGTGGCGTAGCCAGTGTGTGGCACACTGCCCCCCCCCTCCCCCCTACCCCGGAAAGAATTTCTGCCTACCCCACTGAATTTGAAAAGGTGTGAAGGCACGTTTGTGAAGTCTCACGCATTAGTGTCGGCAGAGCAGCGGGTAAAGTGCCTGGCACCTATCGTCGCGGACACTTTCTGTCTCTTTCTTTCTCTCTATTTCTTTCTTTCTTATTCTTTCTATGCTATACATTACTATCTCCCCTCCTCCTTTTCCTCCTCCTCACCCTCACGTCCCGTTCCTTTCCCCCTGCTATACTATAATATACTGTACAATGCCATGCTACACTCTGCTAGCGTGCCTGGATAGCCGAGTGGTTATGACGCTCGCCTTCGGATCGCGGGTACGTGGGTTCGAATCTCGCCTCGCCGAGAAATTTTTTTCGCCAATGACATTCCTGTTTCTCTTTTCTTTCTATCTCTGTCCTTCTTTCTGTACTCGTTCTCTCGCCCATCAGAGTTATTGCATCACATGCTTGTCAAATCAGCGCTCGTGTTCTGGGGGCGATGCAGAAGATGAAGAAGAGGACGAAGACAGCGCGTGTCGGTTCATGATGAGGATCATATCTGTTCACCCGTCACGGACCAATGTTCGGCTTAAGAAGCTCCGCTGTTAAAATGTTTCGCTGACGCGGATGACTTGGGAGTAGAACCCACGACCTCTAGGTGCACGGCGATAGGCACCGAGCGCTCTCCCCATTGCGGCACCGAAACATATACACGAAGCTTTACAAACGCGCCTTGTATACCTCACACCTTCTCTGCAAGAGAGACGCCAGCGGAAGTGGAACGCCTTTGCGCGTTCACGGCTCAAGCTACGAACTCTGCCTCTCGCGTTCCTGAGGCGCTGTCTCGTAGTGTATGTATCAGCCGAGGCATAGGTTACCCTATTAGTGGTGACTGTACACCTTGTTGTATTTGTTACTTGTTGTTGACTGTTACTTGTTCCTAATTATTTATTTATTTTTATGCACTGCAGCGCTAATAGTAGGCTTTAGAATACGAAGATATGTACTCAAGAATGGGACTACTTTTTTCGTAAGAGTGATATGGCGTAATTAGTCAGCGTTTTCTTCGTCCTTTCGATAGTCAGCGCTGTTTGTGTTTCCTTTCTCTTGGGCTCCGTCTTTTCCGCTATTTTTATTTCCGCTAATTATTCACCAGTGCTATGATAGTGTGGTTTGAGGAAGAGCGTTACATGATTTACATTACGTTGTACCTTACCATGGAAGAGCTGTATGCGGGTGTGTGTAAAGCACGTGTGTAAGTGCGCGAACGTGCACACACACACACACACACACACACACACACACACACACACACACACACACACACACACGCACACGCACACGCACACACACACAATTCATGTGGGTGACATGTTTATGACTAATCAAATCATGAGTAGCGCCTGCGCTCCTGCAGAACACAAACGCATGACCTGCGTAACTCGTGTGCTGTACATACACTGTCCATACGTGGGTTTTGAGCCTAACACCCGAAGTAAACAAGAAACATCTCCATATAATTACCGGTAACAAGTTTTTAGGGCTATGGACTGCGCGCTGCATGCGCGAGAACCAAATGCAGAAACGGATCAAGCAGTAGGGTGGTAGTTCGGGCAAGTTGGTGTGGTCCTATTACTGAAGGGGATGAAGCGCCTAAAGGACGACGTGGACTAAGGTGGCTGTCGTTTTTTCCACCTTTTTCTACATCGTCCTTGTAGCGCTTCACCTCCTTCGGTAATGATGAAGAAGTGCACAAAAGCACAAGCACGTGCACATCAAATGACGCAAACACATCGCTTGTGTTTGCGTTATTTTGATGTGTGCCTGATTGTGTATTTTGTGCTCTTCCCCATCAATATCGTGGCTCACTGACTAGCCTATTACAACATATTACGCAATTGCAGAAGTCGAAAGCACACTGTTACCGCTTTGTTTTTGTCATATAGAAGAATTCACCATTCCTGAAATTTCCAGCGGTATCGCAAACATTCCCTTTTATTCAAAGTGACGGCTGAAAATTCTGTGGGTATGTTATTTATTTTTGTTTTGTCGGTCGAGATATAACGCTAGTCAATCATACCGACCAAATTTTCCGGTTTCCACAATGTGGTTATCAATTGATTACACTGTATACAGGAGCGCGCTCCGCTGTCTCTAAAAGCTATATGCGGACAAATCGGCTGTAATTATGATGACCGCTGCGCAATGGTTTGGCTGTAGCCAAATTACGCATGCCTCAAAGTCTGGTTCACATTTAACACACTCCCAGCGCCCGCTGTAGCAAAACCATAGGTCGGCAAACTCACCCATGAGTCGACTCACCCAGACTCAGATCGGCCCGTGAGTCTGCGTTTGAGTGAGTCCTGGTGAGTAATACTTTGGTGAGTTTGAGTTCGAGTGAGTCCGGGTGAGGAAATTTTTTGTGAGTCTGAGTCCGAATGTGTCCAGATGAGAAAAATATTGGTCTGAGTCCGAGTGAGCTCTAAGCGCAAAATATATTTCTTGAGTGAGTCTGAGTGGGCTTCACCTTTTACTGGCGACCTTTGGTTCTATCTACTCACGTTCAGCATTACTGTCAAACTTATATCGGCTTACGTTTAAACTCAAGATTATTCACACACATCTCAACGCACTCACGTTCATGCGCCACCTTGATATTTATTGCTCAGACGCATGAATTGGGAGGGGTGCCATGACCTCCCCCCGCAAACTCTTTCACGGAAAGTACTTGATAAAAATATCTCGTTTGAGTCAGGTATTTCTTAAAAATTTGCGTACTGAATTACTCATAACTCGTATTTAAAAGTATAAGATCAAAAGGCGTATCGAAGAGCACCGATTATGTGAGACATTGGAAATAAAGAGCATTGACACCAAGATCGAAAAAAGGTAGTTTTACGCTCCCGGACTAATGAGTCGACTCACTCAGGCTCACTCAGACTCAAGTAAAGCCGTGAGTCTGTTTCCGAGTGAGTCCGGTTGAGGAACATTTTGCGCAGTCTAAGCCCGAGTGAGCCCTCATACCAGAATATATTTGTTGAGTGCGTGGGAGTGAGCTCCAACTTTTTTGCCGACCTATGAGCCAAACTGACGAGTTTTTCGCATGAACTTTGTTAACATCTGATCAACAGAAACTGCCACGATAGTATGCTTGTGTCCATGAACCATGAACAAACTGCTTATTTTTGATTCATCAGAAGGGTGTCTTCAGATAGGAATAACGCAGTATAACCGGTCACGTTCCGCCGTAACACAATTTCGAAAATTGTCTTTGCCCAAAGCTTTATGCGGTGTGCGGGGCGTGAATAGGCCCTTTTGAGAACGGCGACACCAGACTGCAGATAGTCGGTTACAACCAAGGAGGTTTAAAAAGAAAGTACTAGATCAGCTTCTTGTATAAATCCTTAAAATATTGCGTATCATTGAATCGTATTGTTATCTTGCTATAACAATTAACAGCCAGTTGACGTGGTCTGATCACACCACGAAATTACCTGCCGATACTTCTAAATTACTTGATGGGGTCAGACATTGCCTTTGTTTGCGCCTCTTATCCACTCGAAAACTGGCTTAGAAAACTTTTATTCGGAGTCCAGATGAAGCATACATCATTAACACTTTAGACCCAATACAGAACCATGTGGCCAGAGTAGTGTATTCCAGACACGGCCGTGATTAAAGCGTCAGTTCCATAAAGCCATCTATAGGACTCGGATCATTGATTTTTTTTGTCGGAAACCTGCAAGGGGGGGGGGTGTCTTTTTAATCGTCTATACTATAACTTCTAGCAACTGCATGGTAAGCTTCTTGACCCCCATCCCGTACATCGCGTAGCCTTTTCAACTCTTGTAGCACACAGCGGTTGCACGGTTCAACGTCTTCTTCAGTCAATAGTTTTTTGCCTTTCGCCATCGCGGAGGAACATTTTACAAGACGAATCGAGCCTAGCCCCATTATATTCGAAGAGTGGCTTACTGATATCCTCAAGCTGTATTAGTCATAGTGACCTTACACTGTATTTTTTTTCTTATTGAAATTGTGAATTTTTGTCTCGCGCCCTAAGCATTGCGTTTCCCTGAGAGCTGTGATTCGATGTTGTGCCCGATATATTTTTATCTGTTTTACTTTCTTAGTAAGCGTCCCCCCCCCCCCCCACCCCAATGTAATACCCGAAAGGGGTCTTTAGGGCAAATCACTGATGATGACGATGATGATATGAAGGCTCCACCCGCAGTAGTCGCTGTCAATCACGGAGAAAATTTCCATATATGTCCCATGCAGCTGCATTTGCTGAGTGTCATCACTTCAAGAACCTTTCGAGTACTTTAGGTGGGATGGCGGCATTTCGATGGGGGCTAAATGCAAAGAACGCCGTGTACATAGATCTAGGTGCACATTAAAGCGCAGAAATATACGCTGTAGTAAAGGCAGTGAAAGACAGGCGATATGTGCACGGCATCTGCGTTTCAGGATAGCGCACCTCGATATCATGCGCTCCGGCCAAGGGGGGAGGTTGGCAGCGGGAGTGGGGGTTCTGCTGCAACGCAGTTAGAAAATTTTATTTTCGTGCAGCTTTATGCGGTGTCCAAAGCGTGAATGGGTCCCTTTGATGACGACGACGCCAGACGCTGTACGCGTTCCCGGTGTACTTCTTCGATACGGAAAATTCGAGTGGTCGCATTTCCCCGTGCATGGCTGGCGAAAATTGCAGCTTCAGTTGGAGATACGTGCACATATTTTCTATAGTTTACCGTACCTTTATCAATGTTTAGTGGTTAAGTCTCTTTGCATCGTGTTCCAACCTTCGAAGGGTCCTCCGCACGGAAAAAATAACGTGAAGGCAATTTCGGCGATAGTGCAGTGCCGGGCGAACCCGCGCTAGGGCTGGAACTAGGTACAAGCACTCTGCTCCTATTTATTTATTTATTTATTTATTTATTTATTTATTTATTTATTTATATCGATATGGCGCATTCTTAATTCTGAGTTTTAGCATATGAAGATTTGTGCGCAGTTAGTAACGAGTAACTATACTGTGTGATTTGCACAAGAGAGATAAATTATTTATCTTTCTTTCTACCATGCCATGGAAGAGCTGTATGCGGAAATATGTAAAGCTATCGCAGTTGAATGGAAGTGAAATCTATTAAACATGACAAGTTAATGATTTAGAGCACCCTACGATAGGCGAGACGTATGCAGCTCTACTTATACGCAATAATCAAGGAGACGCTTGTCTTTGAAATGTGTTTAGAAAAACATTTAACGATTTGGAGAAATATGTATACTATACTATGGAAGCCTGTGTATAAAAAAATATTTCCCTGGTCGAACGTGGTTAAACCAAGTTTGTAGAGCAATAGCCGAAGCCCTAATTCTGGGCTGTAGCATATGAAAATATGTGCTCAACCACGGAAGTGCGGTTGTCGCAGGAGCGATACGGCGTATTTAGTCACCAGTTGTTAGGTAGCGTGATTTGAGTAAAGAAGGAAATGATTTAGCTTAGGTTGTACCTTAGCATGGAAGAGCTGTATGCGAGTGTCTGTAAAGCTATCGCAGTTCAACAGAAGCGCAACATATTTAGCACGACAAGCCAGTGAGTTAGAGAAGTCCACAATACGAAAGACGTATGATGCGGTAACTATACAGAATTATCAGGGAGATGCTTGTCTTTGGGTAATATGGGTACTGCATTATGAGAGGCAGTGTGTAGCTGATGGTTTCAATTAATATGTTCGAGAATCACGTTCGAAAGATTTTCCATGGGTGCTGGAGCCAAAGTGTGTGTGCCATTTCTTATATCTCACATAATTCACCCGAAGTAGTATCTCTAACAATCCCTTCGAGTTTTACACGAGTACTTCGTTAAGGTTTGATCAACAGAAATGCCGAGGCAGCATTACTAAGTCATTCGCCATGAAAAGTTTCTCTTTTATTTAATTTTTACCAGAAATGCGTCGTGTGGGGGTAGCAACGTAATATTATGGGTGTATCTTTGCTCTCATGTTCATTGTATAGTTTATTCACGTCCAGATTTTCGACCTTTTTAAAGCATGCTTAGATGTACTCTAAAGGCAAATCACAAATCGGCGTGGACTTTCGAAATATCATTCCAGAAACGTTGCAGTGCTTCTTTCTTGTCAAAGAAATGTTTCGTTTGAGAGAAAATCACGCTTCAGTGGTCCACATACTGTTAGTGCAATTGAAACTACGCGCCTCTGAAGGAATGATGACGTAAGCACTCTCCAAAGCCGGCTTTAGCGGGCGCTACGCCAGCGCCTTGCGTTATCCAACACTGCGCTTAACGCACCACTGCGCACACTGCGCACACTGCGCTAGCAACGCACGCAAGAATACGTCTTGGTATGCTTGTTTCTGTACATATACTTTTCTGACCACTGCTGCATGGATTGGAATGCGATGTTATCCTCGGATGGAATAATTAGCACGAAGCGCTTGATACTCGGAAACTTCTGTGTAGTGTCGGGAAGCTCGATGCGATGCGGGCGTCAGAGCGGGATTACGGCCGCCCCATGTGCGTGTGTGTATTTGTGTGGGCGCTTTTCGCTGAGCCTCTGTCCACTCAGCTGGTGCGTCGTGGCACCGAAATTGAACACGATCAACCCATGTGTACCGTGTGATCTGTGCGCGCAGCCCTTCCTATATTGAAAACATTTCTTTTTTCTTCTAATTCCCTTACATGGGCGTGCACCATCGTGGCAAGACCGTCGGAGCAGCGCTGCGGGGAAGCAGTACTTTGAAAGGCGGGTTAGGGTCCGTTCACGCTAGCGGCAAGGCTGCCGCAACGGCGCGGTGCCGCAGAACGTCCGCCGTCGCCGCACTCGCGAAAGCTGTCCAACTTGCACGGCAAACTTCGCCGGCGAGTCTCCGAAAAACATAGTCGCACTGCCAAAAGCGGTTGTCGTCCGCCTCGAATCTATCGAGTGGCCGCCGTGTGCTCTGTAGCTTGTAAGCTCCGAACTGATGCTTCCATTTGCTTTAGATTCATGTCCTTAAGCTTCGACAGCAAAGTATTTGTGCCGATTTGGCGCCGTTTTTGATAGCAATACTCAAATAATCGATGCTGTAGGCTTAGCGAGTCGAGATGGGCGCTTCTGAATGCTCGGAGGACATAGATTACGCGTTTGTTAGTTGTTTCCAATCCCCCCTAGCTGGCGCCAGCTTGGGGATATTTTATTTGCTTGTACGGGACGCTTTTTTTTTATGCCGGACAGACTAAAAGGCTCTATTGACTGCCGGAAGCATGCCTGGCAACGACACGAATGACATCCGCACTTCTAGCGTGAAAAACGAGGAGTAAAAAAAGCAAGCAGCTCGAACCGTCCCGATGCAGACGCAGACGACAGCGAAAGCCGAAAGCTGGCGACGCGGTGCGCCGTAGTCATGGAAACCGCTCCTCCGTCGCTGATTGGCCACGTCGCTCTGCGGCAGACGGAGGACGGCGAGAAAATGGGTCTCGGACCTATTCTGCGCATGGCAAAGAACGGCAGACATGCGCGAACGAAATCGCTTGCGCACGGCAACGGCAAACGCCGACCTGCCGTGCCGCTAGCGTGAGCTAGTGGCAAGCCTGCCGCAACGGCGCGGTGCGGCAGAACGTGCGCCGTCGCCGCACGCGCCAGAGCTGTCCAACTTGCACGACAAGCTTCGCCGGCAAGCCTCCGAAAAGCATGGCCGCATTGCTAAAAGCTGTCGTCGTCCACGACGAATCTTTCAAGTGGCCGCCGTGTGCTCTGTAGCATGTAAGCTCCGAACTGATGCTTCCATTTGCTTTAGATTCATGTGCTTAAGCTTCGACAGCGAAGTATTCGTGCCGATTCGGCCTCGTTTTTGCGAGCCTTAGTCATACAACCGATGCTGTAGGCTTAGCGAGTCAAGATGGGCGTTTCCGAATGCTCGGAGGACATAGATTACGCGTTTGTAAGTCGTTTCTGATCCTCCATAGCTGGCGCCACTTGACGTGGCGCCAGCTCGGGGGCACTTTATTAGGTAGTACGCGACGCTTTTTTTTTAATGCCGGACAGACTAAACGGTGTGTTGAATGTTGGAACCATGCCTGGCAACGACACGGACGACATCCGCACTTCTAGCGTGAAAAACGCGGAGCAGAAAGCAAGCAGCTCGAAGCGTCCCGCGGCAGACGCACACGACGCATAAAGCCGAAGCAGACGACGCGGCGCGCCGTAGTCATGGCAACCGCTCCTCCGTCGCTGATTGGCCACGGCGCTCTCCGGTAGCCGGAGAACGGCACGAAAATGGGTCTCGGACCTATTCTGCGAACGGCAAAGAACGGCTGACGTGCGCGAACGAAGTCGCTTGCGCACGGCAGCCTGAGAACATCAAACGGCAAACGGCGAGCTGCCGTGCCGCTAGCGTGAGCGGGCCCTTACACGACTTGCTCACGCTACGATTGATTTCGTACTCCTGTGCAAGAAAATGCAGGGAGCACACAAGTAGATATTTTCTTTTGTTCACCCCACTGTCGCAGAAATACGCACTCTTCGAGCGTAGGAGTTCCCTCCGTGACGCCCACTGGAAAGTCCTTGATTTCGTTGCTGCAGGTGCTCTTGGTCAAGTGGCGTACACAATTGAGGCATCCGAAGACATTACATCGACGCGGAGTTCTCTCTAAATTGCAGTTAGAGCGAGTTTCGCGAGCCAGCAAAGCCCGCGCACCAGTATGCGATAGTGAAACTACCTATGAGATGCCACTACGCAAGCGTAAACTGCCACTAAGAGGCGACCGCGTGAGCGAAGCACAGCCCGGCGATACCGGAACCCTTGGACCGCGCGCGCCGTGCTACATGGCAACGGCAAGAAGTTCTTTTTTCTATGAATGAAAGAGAAATGCACAAGCAGCGTTTTATTAGATGCGAAGTATCTTATGGCGGAGTTCAATCCGGTGGTGGTGGTGGTGTGCGGCGTGACCACCCTTACTGCGCATGCGCATACCCTCTCCGCACACTTCCTCTCCACTCCCCCTCACCATTCCTCCTGTCCTCTTCCCCTTTCCCTTCTCCCCTCACCCTCTCCACTTCCCCTCTCCACTCTTCCTCTGAAACGCGGGCTAGACATTCCGAAATTCTCTCCTGCGCAACGCCGCGATGAGCACCAGCGCATGCGCGTCCCCTCCCTCTCTCTCTGTCCTCTCCTACGCTGCCCCCCTCTCGCACGCCTGTCGACCGCGTTCCCCGCTCGCCTTGTGAGAATTAACGGCCAGGCTAGAGGGACGACAAGACGCGCGTAGCGTTCCTCTTCGCGTTCCACGACGCGAGGTCGGTAGCATGCCCAACGAACGCCAACGGAACGCGATCGTGCAAGTGCTCCGGCTTCGCATCGCCTCATGGTCTCCTTTAGCGGGAAATGGTGTAATTATTATGTCTTGTAATGCACGGAATGTTATTTTTTTATAATATGTAGTCGGAGTACTTGTGATTAATTGTACTGGAAGCTCTTGACGTCATCGGGCTCGTTTCAAAATATCGCACTGGTCGCACATATCGTGTACCAGATTTAACTCAATTTATCGATTGGTCGAGCAGTGCTGTTGCTAATATTGATATTTTACACGTTCTCAAACATTGACCTTTCACTCCGACGCATATCGTTATTTGCCTTAAGTGTGCCTTCAAAGGGCCCCTAAACGACTCCGAGTTCAAAGACGACAGAGTGGTTTCTTTGTTGCGTTCAGTACCCTTCCTACAGGTGCTCTCTTCCCCGCGGCTTACTTCCTCATAAAACATGTGAACTATATCAGCACTAAATGTAGAGCCTGTCAGGATTTCGCGCTTTTTGGCGACATACTGCTCTGTACTTCGGAAAGACAGGCTGTTGGGCTAGTTGCTCCTGCATGTTAACAAAGTAAAGTTATCGCAAGTAAAGACGGACAGGAAAACGAGGCAAGCAAGGACAGGCGCCTCAATGAACATGTCTCTATTAAACAGCGTCTCAGCTGTTTATTTAGAGATTTCACAGCGATGCTCTTATCGTTTATTTTGTCAAAATGATTAGAGGGGTGTTCCTCAAGGTAAAATATATATATATATATATATATATATATATATATATATATATATATATATATATATATATATATAAACAACGCCAGGGTGGCCCAATTTCACTGACTGTGCAATGCCGGCAGTACCGGTGGTGGGGCTGCAATTGCGCGCAAGCGCTCCGCTCCTAATAGTAGTATTGCATGTTGAATGAATGAATGAAATAACTTTATTAAAAGTGCGGCAGTTTCCTTCGGGCGAGGCGGGGGGAAAGTGTTTATTTATTTATTTATTATTTATTTATTTATTTAGTTATTTATTTACTGATTTATATATACAGTGAACACAGTAATAAGTCATTACAGGAGTCGAATGAATGCAAAAAAGAAATAAGCTTAGTTCACAATTTCCTTACAGGCTAGAAAAATGAAAGCAATAAAATGGTGCGGGAAAAATAACGATGTGCATTTTTTTTCTTAACAGCACAAATGTTTTCCCAATACATTAGGTTGTGTCTAAGTTGTCGAACAATCGCACATACAGTCGCACAAACCATGGCAAGAACGTTGACTTGGGCCTTCACTGCCGATATGCAGACGTGCGCTCAACAAACATGAAGCACCAAGTTAGCAAAATATATGCTGTTATTTTTAACACGAAATTGTTTTAGGCCGGGGTACACCAAGACTTCACTGATTCTATTTCTATTGTGGAAATGGCGTCAGTGAAATGCAAATGAACGGACGACATACAAAACCAAAAGAAAAAGTTTCGTTGATCTGCATGAACTTGAGTCGATCCCACAACCTCTCGGTTCGAAACGGTACCTATGGGGCTTCACAAACATGCCTTCTGTCTCAGCTTCTTCTCACAGGGGGGGGGGATAAACTGTATTGGTAGGCAATCAGAGTGTTAATTGGGATCTCGTTTGCCGGAGGCGGTGTCGACCTCTGGGAGCGGTGAAGTGAGTTACTACATCATGACACCAACGAGCGCCGACAGGTAGTTCGGTAGTTCTAGCGCAATAGGGGTTGTCGGTGCATTACTTTAGGAAATGTTACGGTCGGTGCGATGCGCCGTACGCACAGATTCGGTTCGGTGACGACGGATTAGGTGCTCCGCCTTTCGCGTCGTGTTAATGTGTGACGCCTCGTCGCCAGAGCAGTGCAGCTTCCACATGCACCAGCGGTGTTTCTCCGCCGCCCACTCTTCAGCTGTGATAGCGCCGAATACTAAAACTGCTGCAATAAGCGACTCAAAAAGGCATTGGCGTCGGCGGGCGAATGTCGCGCAGTGAGGGCTTTGGTGCAACGAGAGAGACGCCTACGGGAAGCATAACGCCTTCCCCCGTTCAAGCTAAGAGCTCTGCTCCTGGCATTCCTGAATCATTGTGTTATATGCGTGAGCAAAGGCGTATGTTACCCTATTACTGGGAAGCGCACAACTTGGCGTTTGTATCGACAAATGACGACGGTTTGAATGAGTACACATTGAATATCAGTGTTTATTATGTGCTTGTTGATGCTATGCTTGCGCGGGATTCACCGCATCATGTGTCCAGGTGTATGTTAACCACAAGGGTTTAATCACGATCATGTACGTTACTCGATGGCCTGGAGTGTGCCACCAGGCGTCAGCGTGAGTGCTTCTGCGTCAAACGTTGCTATAGCTACCAAACGCCGATGGAAATTATGCAAGCTCTCATTTTATCAGTGCGTTTATTTGGGCCAGTGGTTATGCATGTCGGTGAAGTGGATGCGCTTGAAAGACGAGGAGGAAGAAGAGACGGGACACAAACTGCGCAACTTACAAGTTGTTTATTGAAAAAAAAAAGGAGTAGCGTCACTTATATACACTGAAGCACGTGACACAGGGCCTGCGCATTACACGTTACTGAGCACTCAAAAATTTTAGAACGCGCACAATCGTGTGTCAGCACAGCTTCTTTGACATTATCTAAGAAAGAGATTCAATTTTTGAGTGCTCTGTAACGTGTAATGCGCAGGCCCTGTGTCAGGTGCTTCAGTGTATATAAGTGACGCTACTCCCTTTTCTTCCAATAAACAAGTTGTAAGTTGCGCAGTGTGTGTCCCGTCTCTTCTTCGTCCTCGTCTTTCAAGCGCATCAACTTCATTGACATGTCGTTTTATTATTTATTTATTTATTTATTTATTTATTTATTTATTTATTTATTTATTTATTTATTGATATTGATATACCCCAGCAGTGATTTTGGACTGTTCCATATAAAATTTGAGCTCAACTAAGTGTTTTTGTCGTACGAGCAGGTGATCGCAAGTAGTCACGAGTGTCTGCAATGCGTGGTCTGAGGAAAACAGCTAAATTATTTAGCTTATAGTCAACATTCTCATGGAAGAGTTGTATGCGTATGTCTGTAAAGCTATCGCGGTTGAATGGAAGCGCAAACAACGCAGGACGAAAAGTCAATGATTTCGAGCACCATACCCCAAGAGAGATGAAAGCAGCTGTACCTATACACAATTATCAAGCATACATTTGTCTGAGAAACTTGTTTACAACAAAATGTTAACGACTTAGAGAACTATGTGTACTATACAATGGGAGACTTTTTACAGAGAAAATAGTGGCATGATTGAACGTGGTTAAACCAAGTTTGTTGGGCGATAGCTCGGTATTGATTTATTATGGGAAAGGACGAGAGGATAGTTTTGCAGAGACTTATCTTTATTGCATGCCTTGGTTTAAGCAAGAACGACGTGAAGTCTACCACTTCGACTACAAGCCGCGACAAGGGCGGCAGTGTGTTGCACCGCAACGAAAAACACAACACACAGACGCTGTTCGGTGCCGTCGGCGCTCTAGGCGTGAACGCATAGTGAACTTGGATATAGCCAGCGACTCTGGCGTTTGCGGCGTTCAGTCGCTGTTATTTTTCGCGAACGCGCAGCACTGGTGTTACACTGAAGCTCTCTCGCCGGCTTTGACCTTGGCTGAGCCTACCTGAAGGTCAGATTCATGGAATGAGTAATTCGCTGGTTGCGTACCTTGAGACAGGCAACTATCGCTCTGCAATTGACTGATTCTTTGCAGTACGATGTACTCACGGAGAGCATCTAGAAGCGTCATCATCGGGGAATGTTGCATGTGCTGAACTGGGCATGTCATGTTCTACCATTCATCAAAGGCATCCGCGGCAATAGCTCTAACAAACCTTGCCAGTTTTGCTCAAGCTGTTCGTTAACGTCAGAACAACGACAAAATTCCCGGGCAGTTTTCTTGGCGGTTTTTTCGTGAAACATATCTTTTATTTACTTTTTAAGAAAAGTGCGTCTTGGGAGGAAACCAACGTAATATCATGGGTCAATTCTTGTTCTAACGCATTTATAAACATTTTATTTCTGTGCTCATTCATGCCATGCACAAGCTGTGAGTTCGAGCGCTTTATCATAACCCTAACAGAGGGCACTGTACGCGGTAGGTGTTCGTAGTGTGTGTCCTTGACAACGAAACGAAGAACGCGCTCGTAGAAATAAGTAGGGTTGGATAAAATAGTCTGAATTAGCAGTGTGGACATATGTTACTTATAATTTATCGTTCGATCACCGTAGCTTGGTAATTAAGTTGCATTGTACCGGATTCTACTATGCGAGCGTCTATAAGCATGGACGTTGAAACTGCGTAAGAGTAATGGTAAAAGTCTATGCAAGTTTCGTGTCGATTGCCAAATGCGCTTTGTTTAAGCGGTGCTCCGCTATCAGAAGACCGCCGCGCAGATAATCATGTTCGGGCCTTCCAGAGAGCCCACGAGGCGGCGGTAGGGTTTGGCGTGCCCGGTCCAACGTGGGAAGAGCCCTCTGCGCTCTGGTCGCGTCTCTCAGGCAATTTTGTATAGTTTTAGCGAATAACCACCCAATTTATTGCTAAGTAAATTATTTATAATTATTCACATTCACTAAAACTAGCAAAACCTCAAAATTCATTCAACAATTCAAATCACATTTTGTTGCGTGTATGAATTGTAAAAATTAAGTACAAAAGGAAATACATGGAGAAATGATGCTCATGGAAAATCAAAATGGTGCGATCAAGACGAGAAAGTATTTCACGCATATTTTGAAGCAGTAAACAATCAAAACTGTTCATGAAGATGAGGGCGTAACGCTCTACGAGAAAAGCCAGCTCTTTTTTTTCTTGAGAGCGTCAACTATGGTCTACACCACTGATATGCTTTTCGCTGGCTTTTCTGTGTTTGTGTGCATTTGCTCATTATGTATTTCGTCATGTCCGATAAGCGTTTTCTGCTTAACCTGTTCACGATGGTTACGCGATTTTTTGTGAGCGCTCACGTGTTGTCGTATGGTGACATATATACATGTGCATTTTTTCAATAAACTCTCAGTTTGAAGACAGTGCTGTCTCTGTTCCCTTTCTTGTCCCTTGTCCGTTCTATGCTGCTTATTGAAGATGCCTTCTGAAGCCGAAGCCGTGTCACATCTGATGTCCAATTACAGGCGTCGTCAACAGAAATAGGAGGTCTATGTTATATCATAGAATACAAACAAATGCCTCGTTTAAGAATAACTGTCAATTACAATAAAAATATCGCTATGGGCATGCTTAGCTCGAGCCGACCAAAGGGGAATTTTAATTGCGTAAGCAGTGATATGTAGGCTCAAGGAGAAAACTGTCTGTCCCAGTGTTGCCTAAGGCGAATTCTTTAAAGGAAAGCAAATTTGTATATCACGGAGTAAATTTTCTTGTCAGTGCTAGTATCGGGCCTAGATCATCACTCTCATAAGGCTAATCAATTACCCATTGGACTAAACGTCCGCGCTTTCAGAAAGTGACTACATCTGATCCATATTTATGCGTTGTACTGGCGACACACAAAAAAAAGGCACAGCAGAAAGCTTTTTTTGAAGGCTTTGTAGGGATCTTTCGCGACTGGCGCAATAAATGCGCTATCTAGGATAAAACATACAGCCGACAGGGTGAATTGCACCCACCAGGAAAATTTAGACTTTGAGGAGGCGTCATGCCAAACAGGCGTTTCGATGATCACGGGATAGGACTTTCGTTGGGCTATTCCAGACGGCGAGGAACTCTAGCAACAATTAAAATTTGGACAGAACCCTAATCCTTGACTTAGGTGTCAGGTAGTAGCCCTCGTACGTCAACGTTCGTCTACAACAGTGTATTCCTGGGGTTACCTTTGTGTGTCTTCACACTGCCTAAGCGAATCTCAGAGGCCACGTAGAGAAAAGCGCGTGGCTGAGATCTACTCCGCCAGGCTACGCAACGGTGCTTGCAGCCCAGCTGTTCACAATTTTCAAGGACCGCAACAAATTAATTGCCATTTATTATGCAGACAGGTAATTGCCTCTTATCTGCGGTATCACATGTGTCCAATCTAGCTCTTAACTTGAAAGCGAACCATCGGTTTGCGTTTGTTCCGAAGACTTTTTATAAATATTAGCAAACGTGGAAGTGCTGGATCGGATATGCTTGCAATAGAGACAAGCGTGTCTCTCTGTGCTCGTGCCACTATGAATAAAGTCGTGAGGGGGCCAAATTAGTGGACAGTACAATGCCGGGTGGACCCCTGGCGGGGCTCAAACTAGGTGCGAGCACCACTATTCTATTATATTATTTATTTGTTTATTTATCTGTTTTCATATAGCACAGCCCTAATTGTGGACTGTAGAATATATGTACTAACTATGGAACTGATTTTTTCGTCGGAGCGATGGAGCGTAGTTAGTCACGAGTGGCTGCTATATGTGGTTTGAGGAAAAGAGTTTAATGATTTAGCTTACTTTGTACCTTACCATGGAAGAGCTGTACGGGTGTGTGTAAAGCTATCGCAGTTGAATGGAAGCGTAATCTATTGTGCACGAAAAGTGAATGGCTTATAGCACCTTGCAGGAGAAGAGACGTATGCAGCCGTACCTATACACCATTATAAAGGAGAAGGTAGAGTTACTAACAATATCGAGAACTATTGAATCATAGCATAGAATACGGTTGGCGATTCTAATTACTTTGTACGCTTTGTTTAGAAAGTTACGGTCGACCTTTCCTAGTACTGTTTAGAAAAAGTTTATTTACACTATGTACAAAAACAAACACTTGATAATATTTCTGTAATCAGGGGTACATACACATCGGCACAGCTCATCGGCACAGCTATGTGCCACGTCAAACATCACTACCTTGTAGTGAACACATGACTACTCTAATATACATGACCAAGATGTGATATGGCGTACAAAAGAACTCAATGGGGTACAATGAACCATTGGGTACCATGATACAATAGATGCAATGAAGCACAATGTGCTACAGAGAAAAATGATAAACACAGGTAGTGAGGACAGGCAGACAAGAACATGAACAACGCCTCGACAGGCGCTGTCTCGCACCACGTGGGTCGAAAATTGAGCTGTAGCTTTTCGTGTTCGGCGTCAGCAGAGGGACACGACGAATGCCGAAGAAACTCACGCTATTCTAGGAAGAAGAGCTTCTCAGAGAGGGAAACGCGAGGATCTCGCGTCTCATTGGCTCCAGTATCGGCCACAAAGCACCCCGGCGGCAATTCCCAGCCACGGCCTCGCATATCTTCCGCCAAAGGCTGAACAGCCCCGCAACTATGAAAAGCGCTGAGAAGAGTCCGCGCCGAAATCGGCCGTCGGACACGAACGGTCGCACACCCTGTTCACGGAAACCTTATTGAACAGCGCGCCCGAAGATGCGTGCCACCGCGCATTCAAGGGTCGCATGACGGTTAGTTTCAACCGCAATGCATTTGGGGCATGTCGAGGTGCGCACCACTTGCCAACGCTGTAACCGATCTGGGGTGGGGAGTAAGGCCCAGCCCAACCGCCAAACAAAGTGACGGAGATGGCCTGGGAACGCAGCTACAGTTGTTTGTTCCCATGGGCGGTTCATTATAGATTGACGGTGCTGGGGCACTAAGGGCCGCAGATGGGCGGCCATCGTGTCGATTACTTTAGCTTTGGTAACCTCTATCTCTGGGCACGTAGCCTCTTGACGCTGGTGAAACACTAGAAGGGCTCGATACAAAAACGGTAATTGAGTTGACAGGGGACCACAGTCTACATAAGGCTAGCCTGCATCAAGATACGTAGCAATGGCCCAAGGGGGTAACGAGCCAGAATGTGAGCGGGCGTACAGTCACTATTTAGTATTCTCAATAAAGTGCGCAGGCGAAAGACAGAAGCGGTGGCGGAAACGCCGGGGCATGCAAAGCCGCCACGGTCTCCCGGTTGAGCCAGCGTCTGACGAGATAACAATTCTGGGCCACCAGACCAGAAAACGAGGTGATGCAACTTCGTACTTTCTTTGAGATGCGGAGCGGGAGTTTTACAGTATGGCAAAGTTACTAAAATGTTCCGCCATAAATCGATTGAGATAAGTAGCGGCGTTCCAAGAGGGGAAAATCAAAATGTTTAGCAGCTGTGGCATTATTTTTCAGAGCTTTTACAACGGATGACCATATGCTGTCATGTACACCAAATGCATTGAAAGTGACGCCGATGCTCGTAATTGTAGGAGACCATTGTAAAGGCCACGTGACCTTAACACGACCGATGGGCTTGTCAGTAAGGAAATACTGGCTTTTAGACAACTTTAACCTCGCGCCTAAGATCATGCCGCAATCATGGCACTACACATAATGATAGGAAGGTGTACCTGCAGATGGAGCCAAAATGTGCATGCAATCTCCCACTTGTCATCAAACGCAAGGGCAGTAGCAACTCAAATACGCCTTGGAAGATTTGCTCAAGCACTTCGTTAAATTCCGATCAATAAAAATGCCAGGATATTATTGTTAGGTCAACCTCCGTTGAAAACGTTTTGCTTTAATTTAATGTTTGTCAGACGTGCGTTTTCAGAGGTCCACAACGTAATATTATTGGTCATATTTTGCTTTAACGCCCGTTTGAGCAATATATTTCCGTGCATATTTCCGATTTTTCAAAGCATGCCTAAAGGGCTTGCAGTAAAACTGAAAGCTGAAATCATGCCACTGTAATCCTGTTTTCAGTGAGACGGACATTTTGTTTGCTCATAATGATAAACTTACACGTGAAGTCACGGAAGCTTTCCATATAAATAGGTGTGGGATAAAGTGTATCAGTCAAGCATCGGTGGCGCTTACTGATAAAGAAATGTCTTTTTTGAACTGTGGTTAACTTGTTGTAATCTGCTAATATGCCTCATGACTTGCTCCGCGCATGCTTTGTGATGATTAGTTGTGCTTATATGTTTAGTCCCTTTCAAAAAATAAATCAGTTGTGAGTAAGCGCTCGTTTTGTACCTTCTTTCTGTGTCCTCCGTCTTTTGTGCGCGCTAAAAAAGTTTCAACGTGAATGCCTAAAGGGTCCTTAACGACTCCGAATTCAAGGACGAGAGAGTGGTTTCTTTCTCGACTTAAGTTGTGCTCAATTCAATTCCTCTCTCACCTTCGCTACCCTTCCTACAGGTGCTATCTGCTCCTCGCCGCTTATTTTCCTCAAAGCATACGTTGACAATGTCAGCACTAAGTGTTGAGTCTATCAGGATTCTCAGTGTTTCGGCTGCACGCTGTGGTCTGCACTTGCGCATTCGAAAGCGCACGAAACACGAAATCACTTGATCGCGCACGGCTGTCATATAGTACAGGACAAGGCAGAATGGGAGTGCGACAGAATGGCAAAACAGTGTAGGAGACGATTCCCAAATGATATTACTCGTATATCGAGAAATAGAAAGCTTATTTCCCCAAGAGGTCACGTGAACAGACTGCTAACGTCACCAATAACGCCGAAAGATGGGAAACGCCGGGAGATAATAACGCGCTCGTTCTTTGCATTTTTTATACGTTCTTTACTGGCCCTTTACTATTGCATGGAAATTTAAGAAGTCCATAATAGAGTGTTCAGTGTTCTTTACCATGAGTTGCATTATTCGACCATCTTCACTCATCGTTGGTGACCATGTAGGCCGACCTGCGCTAGAAAACATGTGGGTATGTTAATTATTTTCGTTTTGCCGGTTCATATATTAGAATAGTCAGTTACAACGACCAAATTTTCCGGTTTTCACAGTAGCGTTATCAATAGATTGCACTGTATACGCGAGAGCGCTCCGCTGTCCCTAAAAGCAGTATGCCGACAAATCGGCTTTAATTGTGATAGCCCTCGCGCAATAGTCCTGCTGGAGCCGAATTAGGCATACCAAAGTCTCGTTGACATTCACCACAACCACAAGGACGGCTGTAGCAAAACTGACCAGTTCGTCCCATGAACTTTGTTAACGTTGGATCAACAGTAACTACCACGACAGTATATTCGTGCCTTCCCGCAATGAACCAAATGCTTATTTTGTTATTTAGCAGAACGGCATCTTCGGATAGTAATAACGCTATAAGACGGGTCACGTTCTGCAGTAACGTAATTTGACAAATTTATTTGCATGTTTCCGTATATACCTAATCCAATTGCATTTGCTTATTATCATCACGTCAAGCATCTTTCGAGTATTTCAGGCAGGTGATTTTTCCATACAGACACATGTTCATGGCCCTGGTTCTCGCTAGGAAACCATGTCCTGTCTAATTTTGGCAAGGATTCCGACATCCCTGCTCGGGGAAACGTAACACTCTAAACAGGGAAGGCGTCCCTATTTATTATGCGCAATATTTCCATATGCCGATGACAATATTTTATGGTTACAACGCAAATCACACAGCACGGCCATCTTGCACAAATGAATGGCGGGTGCACCGCAGTGTTGGGAGCGCGGCTTGTTAACCTGAGGATAACAGATTATAGTATGCTGCACACGTTCATAGCGTAGTTCTTCGAGGCGGAAAATTCGAGCGTGCGCATCACCACGCGCGTGGGTGGTAAAATTACGCTTTCAGTTCGTGGTACGCACACGTCTTTCCAACATATTACCACACCGTTATGGAAGCTTAGTGATTAAGTCGCTTTGCACTGCGTTTCCATCTGTAAGCAAACGCAGTGCATTTACCAATAACTAAGCGATCGGATTGAGGCATTCGAAAGAAAGACAGCATTTGTATTGTTATACGGTTAAATGTTTATTTAGGGATTTCACTGCTTTGCTCTGAGGATGTAGTTAGTAAAAATTTTCGATGGCCCTTCTAACAGGAAAAAGAAATCTGGAGGTCGTCCCCATCCTAAATATTTGTGTATAGGACTGGCGCTTGCACGTCCATTTTCTGTGTCCTTGTGTATTCCTTGGGCTAACTTCGTGTTTCGTGCGCAGTCGAAACAAATCTCAGAATCCACGCGGAAAGAAGCGCGTGGTAGGGATTTCCTCCTCTAGGTGCCACAGCCATTCCAGGTTCCCACAATTTGTAAAGGAACACAATCATTTGATTTTGATTACCTATACTAACAGTTTATTTGCCCTTAAGTCATGCTATCATATCGCAGATATCCAGCATAACGTCTTTGCATGCCACAAGGCAATGGCAGACGGTGCGGCCTGCGACAATTGCGGCAGCGAAGAAACCATCGAACTTAGCCGCTGTTAGGGTTGCCATTTGCGGCTACTGCGTATAATTGGCTATTTACGACCCAGTCTGGCAAAGAAACTTTCACGTTGGAGCCATGGCTACTCTATGGCTACATTGAACTTTTGTTTTGGCGCATTTAGCAGCCATTCTTCCGAGTATTTTCAGATAAAGTACAAAGCAAGCCTACCCACTACCCTTTGTTTCCGAGCTTTTCTGACGTGTCAGCTGATTAGTGATGCAGAACTATCGGTAAATTGACTATCGATAATATCGATAGTTTTTTTCAAACTATCGATA
This sequence comes from Rhipicephalus sanguineus, assembly GCF_013339695.2. Lineage (NCBI taxonomy): Eukaryota > Metazoa > Arthropoda > Arachnida > Ixodida > Ixodidae > Rhipicephalus > Rhipicephalus sanguineus. The sequence continues at coordinate 42,731,118 of NC_051185.1, read as the reverse complement.
GTGTAAACAAACTATCGATAGTGCTACTATTGACAAACGATCGATAGTGCAATCGGTAGTACCATCGTTAATATTACTACAGCGATATTACTGCCACGCGTGTTTATTGCTTTGTCTCGACGTATTCGGGTTTCACCCACAAAGACTGTTAGCAACGTTTGAAGTAGACTGCGCCGTAATGTTTCAGAAGCTTCACAATTGCTTGAGATCATTCTGTTAAGATTATGCGCCGGACGCGAATAGTCAAGCTTATTCCAGAGCTTACGCGAGCACCAGCGATAACGCTGGAAGGTTTGATGACTGATGTATAGAGGACGACGCGCTCCACCGATGATCAGAGAACTCAACCGCTGACAACTGCTCCCGCGCTATCAGTGCGCAGCATGTATCGCTTGTATTTAGAGTTCTGATTTTCTGGGCACAAGTTCGCCCAAATAAAGAGCTTCGTATTTCCCAGTCTTGCTGCATCATTCTTCACCGTCACAACCACGTGCCAATACTAACGATAGTGGTGTGATAATGAGGCCATATTGCCAAAATATTTGCGATAACCTACTACCAGCTTCGCTTAATCTATGAGCAATTTTCGGCAGAGAAATTATCTACTTCCGCAGTGTAAATGGCGGAATATATCCATCAATAAATTCGTATCCAAAAGCAACCAGTTACACCTTACAAAAAACTTCTTGATACTTTTTTTTATTTTGAAATCATAAAATGCAATATCAGTTTGAAGCCGGGCAGTCCCGCCACATGTAAAGCCTTGCTTTCCGCTACAGCTGAACAGTTTGACTTTATGATCATGTGTCAGCAAAGCACTCTGGTGAAGAACACATGCATGTCAACTTTCTTGCCCTTCAGCCTGCTCCTCCGGCTCCACTATGTACCACGCGCGCTCGGAGCCAAGTTTATTCTGCAGTGATCCCGCGCTCTTGATTTTATACTATCGATAGTACCATCGAATTTTTTACTATCGATAGCGCTATCGATAGTACTTTTCACCATCGATAGTTTCATAGTGACTCAGATATCGATAGTATCTATAGTACCATCGATAGTTCTGCATGACTACAGCTGATGCATGGTCATGTCCTCCCCCGCCAGGAGTCCGGTGCTCATCGAGGCGCCCCAACGCAATTCGCGGTGCGCACTCCAAGACGTATTGACGAAGTTATTTTTCATACTTGCGTACTCATTTGGAAGCAAACTCGCTGTTGGGGATTGACCAAAAATTAGGCGGTTTGCTAAATTTAAATAAAACTTAAATACGGGGAAGTTATAGAATATAATGCCCAAATTAAAGATGCAATTTAATCAGCTTTCTGACAAAGAGCAAACTGACCATGTCGCGCGTGTTGGCGAACGCACGGCTAGCACGCTCTTCGCGCTTCCCATTATCAATACTGACGCTAGGAGTCGTGGCTGGGTCATGGCCAGGCCCATCAAGGAAGCAGTGCGAAACCAGGTCATGTGCAGAATTCTTGCAATGCCTTCGATCCTCCAGGCACTGCAAAAATACGTGAGGTGCAAAAAGCTTTGAGAGAAGGGGAGAGCGGACACGCCGGGGGGGGGGGGGGGGGGGGATCAGTACATCGACTAGGAAGAAAAAACGTAGCGTTCGCCTTCAAGACATCTTAGGCGAATGCATGAGGAACCTTTTGAGTTTTAATGCCTTGCTCTGCCGACACACACAAAAAAAAAAAACAGGAGAGAGCTTTCTGTGAAGCTTTTGTAGCGATTGGTGATTGGTGGATTGACTGCCCTCTCTAGGCGAAAACATTGTGCCGACTTAGAGGACTGTACATACCAGGAAAATTGCGACATTGCAGAAACGTAGCGGGAAACACGCGTTTCTGTGACCACGGGAAAGGTCTCTCCTTAGGCCGTTTCGAAAGACGAGGGTTTCTGGAACTAGAACTGTGTGTGTGTTCCTGTTGTTTTGCCGTCTCCATCGCGCAGTTTAAAAACTTTGTGAAACCATGCACCGACTAGCCCAACAACATGCCTTGCTTTAGAAAAGAGGCGCCGTGTCGACGCTGCGAGAAAACTGCGTTCCAGGGAAGGTCGCAATCATAGACTTTCATTCGGGCTTCCCTGCGGAAACACATAAGTGATTGGCAAACAGGCCGAGTGACGACGACCTACAACCACGAACTTCTCGCGAATGTTTATGTATTCAGCGATCCAAGAAACAAATCGTTTAGGAATACCATGGTTTTTAGCTTAAATATTAGTCTGGTATGAGGCCCCTTATCAAAAGCTTTACTAAAATCCAGAAAAATAAATCGATTTCCTTATTATTATCAATAGCAGAAGGAAAAGTGTGAATGACAGTGACTAGTTGTGTAACAGTGAAATATACCTTTATGAAACCGTGTTGAGAGCTGGTTAGAGTTTTTTCCTCGTCATGAAACTCATTCAGGGTTTTCGCAATAATATGTTCAATTAGTTTACAGTAAGATGAAGTTAGTGATATGAGATGATAGTTTTCTAAAAGGAGACGATCGCGTTTTTCAAACATGGCTACCGCACGGGCTGTCTTCCAGTCTTTCGCTAAACTCGAACACGACAAGGAAGCATGGAGTATAATGATGACGTATGCTGCAAGAGGTTCGGCTTATCGGCGAAGAAATACATTGGGAATATTGTCAGCTCCGGAAAAAGTTTTTGTTTTCAAGTTAAGTAGCATTGCGAACACTTCAAGGTAACAAGTAAAATTGGAAAAATTTGTAACGGCCGCGCCGTCAACTGGGGCAGCGGGAAAGCCGCCATCAGTTGCAGCAGAATATACACCGTTGAAGTATGTGTTGAATTGTTCAGCAATGCATCTTTGCTCATTAATGATAACATCGTGAGCAGTAATCTCTGACACTCGCTTCTTTATTCCACTTAATTCCGAAATTTAGTCGGCTTGGTTTTAATAAAGCTCGGTAGCGTTGAACTCAAATACTGTTCTTTTGAACGATGCAATCCAGTTGCAAGGCTTCCGTTAACTTCTGCTATTATATGTGGTGATGCGCGATTATTTTTTAATCTTTTCACTTTACTTTTCAAATGTATGATTTCCCGCGTCATTCTCAGCATTTCTTTGTGTACATTCTTTAGTTTCTTAGGGATCAACTTGTCAAGGCAATACCGGCACATGCTCTTAAAGCAATGCCACAAAACACCGACGTCACCGCTATCAAAATAAGTAAGGCAAGCCTCCATGTGATCAATAATTGAGTCATTATCCGCGTGCGAGTAATCTTTGTAGACATGCACATGTGTTTCGTTTAGACCTTTACGGCAAAATATTGCCATAGAAATACTGAAAAATTTGGGATCAGATAGCCCGTGTTGGATATGTACAGTGTAACCAACGATGCACTGCGGAAGGAATACTAAATCTGAAACAGAACTGCAAGAGCCATGCGCTCGAGTCGGCTGCTTCACGACCTGGATGATATCATGCTCCAACATTATGTGGAAGACAACATTCGCTTCGTTTCTGGTGTCAAGCCAATCGCAGTTAATATTAGGGACATTAAAATCGCCAGCCAAGATTATGTTCGTCGGTTTATGCTGGTGTGCGTGCACCTGTAGTTAAACTACGAATTCCAGAGCCGCGTCGGGAGGCCTGTATAAGGCATAAAGAAAAAGGAGAGCTTGACGCACAAGCATTCGAGTTCGGCAATTGAATCTAATAAAACGGCATCTGTTTGATTTCTAATAGCAACTGTAACACCGCCACCCCTGGTCACGCAATCCCTGCAGAAGACAGACTGCGGAAGGATATGGTAAAGATAGAGGAAAACTGGGTGCGCTTCTCGAAGTGAAACGTCAATTTTCACCACCCATGCGCGTGTTGATGCCCGCACTCGAATTTTTCTTTTCAAAGAACTACACTGTGAACTTGCAGCGCATACTACAGTCGGTTTAAAGCTAAGAATAAATACAAGCTCTGCCACCCGAACTGCGGCGCGCCTGCCATCCATCTGTGCCACAGAATCATACTGCGTGACTTCCGCTGTAACCAGAAATGCTTTGTCGCTTGTTACGTAGGTAGTACGCGCATTAATAACGAAACGTTAGTCATCCCTATGTTTTACGTTCTGTCGAGCAGTTACGTCAGAATTTCTGTGTCAACGAACGCGTGGTTATGTACGGCACAAGCAACTAACGCTGGAATTGCCTGTGCCTTTGAGCAATGACACAATACAGAAATTCCAAGGAAAGACTCGCAAAACATAGAAATTCTAAGAAAATACTTGGATAATATACAAATACTTCCAAGGTGTTGCGATACATAATAATAATATATGGGGTTTAACGTCCCAAAACCAGGATCTGATTATGAGAGACGTCGTAGTAGAGGGCTCCGGAAATTTCGACCACCTGGGGTTCTTTAACATGCACTTAATCTAAGTACACGGGCCTCAATCATTTTCACCTCCATCTAAAATGCAGCCGCCGCGGCCGGGATTCGATCCCGCAACCTTCGGGTCAGCAGTCGAGCGCCATAACCACTAGTCCACCGTGGCGGGGCGAGTTGCGACACATAGAAAGGCAATAGCATAACGAAGGGGTCCATCAGCTTTGCTGTTTCGAATACTATCACATAGTGGACCTGGCTGCATCTGTTAACGCATTACATCTGTTGCATATTACACGCATATTACATCTGTTGCATTATTAACGAAAATTGCACCTGTTGCCCGACAAGACGCCTGTATAGGGTCCTTATCTGAGGACTTTCAAGCACCGGCGTGACCCTCTGGTAGGATACTCGACTGCCACTCAAAGGGCCTGGGTGCAAATCCCGCTCGATTCTGGATATTTTTTCAAATGCGAAGCATTTCTTAGCGAACCTTTGGCACTTTGAGCGTTTCTATCTATCTATCTATCTATCTATCTATCTATCTATCTATCTATCTATCTATCTATCTATCTATCTATCTATCTATCTATCTATCTATCTATCTATCTATCTATCTATCTATCTATCTATCTATCTATCTATCTATCTATCTATCTATCTATCTATCTATCTATCTATCTATCTATCTATCTATCTATCTATCTATCTATCTATCTATCTATCTATCTATCTATCTATCTATCTATCTATCTATCTATCTATCTATCTATCTATCTATCTATCTATCTCTATCTATCTATCTATCTATCTATCTATCTATCTATCTATCTATCTATCTATCTATCTATCTATCTATCTATCTATCTAGCCGCCTACGTCTGGGTGCTCTCATGATCGCCTCTTCAACGTGGTGTAGACCAAAATTGGCATGGGAGGGTAAGATGATTTGACGAATATGATTGTCGGGTCGTGACATGAATAACGCGAAATTCCTGTCGAGTACGTGGCGCATACGCGCTTCCCACGGGCAGTGGTGTGCGCCACAGATGATTGACTGTTATGTCTACCCAGGAAAGGCGAACTAAGACACTGGTAATTTAAGTACGAGAGCGTTAAGAAAAACCGACATCGGCAGCGTTGGCGCGACGAATGGAAAGAATAAAAAATAGGATCCCAGTAGGAATCGAACCCAATCATTCTGCGGGGCAATGAGATATTCCACCACAGAGCCATGCCAGCTCTATAAATTGGTTTGGAAAAACGGCCTATGCAGTCGTAATTTAGGTGCAACGTCGATTGTGGTCGTGTATCTAATTTTATAACAAAGCAACAAACCCTACATATGTACTCCTGCGATACGGGCGTCATACCAGATTAACGTCTGTTTTTCCAGGGCTGGCTGCGCTTTTATGGCACTTTAATAAGCATTACATTTTACTCCTATGATTCAGCAAGGTATATTGAAACATTGCTCGAACCCAGAGGAATACGTTAACAAAAGTTACCTATGATATTCACATGATTGCACAATAAAGTACACCTAGTTTCGATAATACTGACGTATGTACTCTAACGTGAGGGCTGACGTTACGTCGCGCCATAAGTTACCCTTTAAACGCAAGTGTTGTCGACTTGCCTGGTAAGCCCACGATGTGCACACGGCTACTACACTTACAAAAACACGTCGCTCCACCTCGTAACGCTTGGCTCAAAGCCATAAAATGCAGCATAGAAGTACTCGCTGACTGCTTCGCATGAAACCGATTCCCACAACGCGTGGGATCTGCGGAATTGTTTCCATTCCGCGTGATAGCGAATACGGGAAGCGGCGGCGGCTGCTGAAATCGCCTGCTGTTGTGATCTCATCACCGCTTTCGCTGTAAAACAAGAGTGTCCCTTTGTGCTCGTACCACTAATACTGAAGGCAAACGTGGGCCAATGTCGGGAACAGTGCAATGCCGGGCGGTCCTAATAATATTATTGACTGATTGATTGATTTACTTTCACATACCTGAGCCCCAATTGCGGGCTGTAAAATATTGAAATATTTGCTTAACTGGGGGACTGCTTTCGTTCGCAGGAGTGACTGGCGCAATTAGTCACTAGTGGCTAGATTGTGTGGTTTTAGGAAAAGAGTTAAATTATTTACCTTACGTTGTACCTTACCGTGGGAGAGCTCTGTGTGGGCGTGTGTAAAGCTATCACAGTACAATGGAAGCACCGTAATTCAATCATTTAGAGGGTCCTACCAGAGGAGAGGCGTATGCAGCGGTACCTGTTAAGGAGTCGCTTCCCTTTGAAACGAACGACAGAGTAAGGGTACTCTGCTATGGTAGACTATAAATGGTTGACGATGTAAATTAATGTGTACTCTACTGTTTAGAAAAAGTTTATTTACACTATGTACATATACTAGAACCCGATGACATTCCGTTAATCAGGGTTACATACACATCGGCACAGTTCTGTGCCACGTCAAACATCACTATCGTGTGACGAACGCATCATTACTGTAATATACATGAGAGACGTGACATGAAGTACAAAGGAAAATAAATGAATTACAAACAATTGAGACAATGATACAATGGATACTATGAAACACAGTGGGTTACAGAGAAAAGCGGCAAACACAGATCGTAAGGGCGGGCAGACAAAAACATAAACAACTACTCGACGGGCGCTGTCTAGCACCACGTCGGTCGAAAACTAAGTTGCACCCTTTCGTGTTCAACACCAACGAAGGGGCACGACCAATGCCGCAGAAACTCGTTCTCCCCTAGGAAGAAGAGCTCCTCAGAGAGGAACGAGAGGATCTCGCGTCTCATTCTCCCCAATATCGGCCACAACGCGCGCCGGCGACAGTTTCCCGCTACGGCCTCGCATCGGTTTCTCCAAAGGCTGAACAACCCTGCAACTATTAAAAGCGCTGCGAAGCGTCCGCGTGGAAATCGGCCATTGGCCACGAATGGTCGTACACCCTGTCCACGGAATCCTGCATTAACTGTGCGCCAGAATACGCGTGCTACCGCGCATTCAAGGGTCGCATGGCGGTTAGTTTCCACCGCCGTGCAGTTGGGGCACGTGGAAATGCGCACCACTTGCCAACGCTGCAACCTATCTCGAGTGGGGAGTAAGCCCCAGCCCAACCGCCAGACAAAGTCGCGGAGGTGGCCTGGCAATGCAGCTACAGTTATTCGTTTCCATGGGCGGTCCATTATAATGCGACGGTGTTGGGGCACCAAAGGTCGCAGAAGGGCGGCCATTGTGACCACGGCTTTAACTTCAGTAACCTCTATGTTTGGGCACGTAGCCTCTAGACGTCGATGAAATGCCAGAAGGGCTCTATACAAGGACGGTAGTTGTGTTGACTGAGGGCCATGGTTTATAAGACTGTCCGGCATTAAAACGCGTAGGAATGGCCCAAGGTGGTAACGTGCCATGGTCTGAGCGGGCGTATCGTCACAACTTAGTATTCTCAATAAAGTGCGTAGGCACAAGATAGAGGCGGTGGCAGAAACGTCGGGGAATGCAAAGCCGCCACACTCTCTCGGTTGAGCTAACGTCGGACGAGATACCACTCATGAAACGCACCCGCAGTAGTCGCTCTAGCAAGCCTTGGGAGTTTTACTCAAGTATATCGCTAATGTCTGACCTAAAAAATTCCTGGGACAAGATTATTAGGTCCTTATTCATGAAACATTCTCCTTTTTTTTAGTCTTTGCCAGGAACGCGTCGTGAGAGGATGAAAGTGTCATAATATGGGTCAGGTTTTGCTGAACTGCGCTTTTCAACAAGTAGTTTCAGTGCAGACTTCCGACTTCTTCCAGCATGCTTAAAGGGCCCATCACGAGGCCACATAGCAAATTTTAGTTATACGCTGGAAGTTGTTGTGTGCCGAATGAAGAGCAGTATGCCGCAAGAATTTTTCAAATCGGTTCATTACGAGCTGAGAAAAACAATAATTCGTAGCGGCGCGAAACCATGATGCGAGAAGGCGAGTTTCAAACCTTGCCACTCGCCCCGTGTAGCCTTCGCAAGCCAAATCCCTTCCCTGCCCTTTTCACTTGACATATACGCATGAAGACATCATGCGCATGCATGGGCACGTGCGCATGACGTGCCCGAGCCAGCCCGAGCACGCGAGCGGCGTTGCACGGCCGCTACCTTTCTTTTTATGTAGTGGCCGTGGGCGTTTTTTCGGCGTTCTCTGTGGTGTACTGCCTGTTTCTGCGGGACGGGCATGAAAGTTGCGACATTTGTACGGGCACGAGAGTGGCGGTATCATGAGCCAGTGCCGCATTAATGTTTACTTCGACGCGGTAGAATAAATGAGCATAATGAGTGCTTGAACGCGTCAGAACATTACTTTCGTTTCCAGGGCTGGCGTCTGCTCGATGCGCTAACCGCGGGGACACGAACGCATGGGAAACGGAGGCACATTAGCCCCGCATCTCACTGCAATGCACGAAAAAAAAGAAAAAGACGCACACATTCCGTTTGTGAGTTTCATTATTTCTCTCAAGTTTTATTATTCTATTCAAGCAAGAAATTACACAAACTACACATGTTGTGTCAAATAATTATGGCAGTGTCACGTGCTACTGTTGGCAACGCCAGAGCACAGTCGTCTACGTAGAGGACTGACGTCACAGCACTACCATCTACGTAGGGCCATTTTCTCATGTACGTCATCCCCTCATTCTCTGGGCGCGCGCCCGCGAGAGGAAGGGCAAGCAGCGTTCACCTTGAAGTTTGACACATTTTCGCGGCGCGTAGCGTTGCAAATTTTCGCAGACGTGATCGTGAACGCCCAGTGTATGCATTGCGCTCGTTAGCTCAAAATTGTCAAACCTGGTGAGGGGCCCTTTAAGGACAAATGGTAGGCTGAAACTAAAAAAAAAATCGAAACATGTTTTTTTTTTTTGCTTGTTTGGAGTGATAAGGCCTTCCTTAAACAATATGGATTGTCCCACATATCTTTGCTCATTTCGATGCAGCGAAAACGATTAGGTTTGCGAGATTAAGTGGCGAGCAACCACGTCCCCTTTTCTCAGGCCGTGTACAAAGTGATCTTCCTGCTTTAAGTGAATTTTTTATAACCGAAACCTCCTGACGGAAAAAAAGGTGGAGGCAACCCATTCCTTGACAAAGGTGCCTGGTGTAGACACTCGTGCATCGGAATTCGTGGGCCTTGGTGTATTAAATGATGAGTTAGGCATTTTTGGTACATAATTCAGAGAAAATTGTAGCGCAGAGCACACACCACACACAGACATGCACACACGGAAAGTTTTCAGAAGCTTTAGAGCGTCAAGCTTAAAGACTGCTCAACGCTGGCTATCGCCCGCCCCTGCTCATTTCGATCGCAGAGTGCATTCTCAAGAAAAGGAGTAGTCACTCGCAAACGTGTGAGGCCAGTGCACTGGGCAGGATGGAGGTACCTGTGATATTTCATTCTGGTTTACTGCTCCGTCTTTTTCTCATTCTGTTATCTCTCTCTGTCTCTCTTTCTCTCTCTCTCTATGTGTGCGTTTGTACAAGCTTTCACACAACCTGAGAAAGGTTGCGCAGCGGTACGACGTGAACCGTATTCAGTGCACCACAAAGTCTGTCTAATTCCTGCAGAACGACGGACACGGGTGGAAAGATGCAGCAGGTCTGCGACACAAATCACAGCATGTCCCTTCGTTGAATGCGCAGAAGGGGTGGTGTCCCTAATTCCTTTAGAGTGCGGAAAACACTACGTCAAAAGTGTAAACTGAAAGATGCGTCAATGGAAGGTTGAGGGAGCATGCCTACTACGTGAAAAACGCGTGCGAAGGTGAAGATTTAAAAGGTTTCCTGGCTAGCCATTGTATAACCTGTGAGGATTGTTCCTCCGACTTAAACCGTACTTCTTTCATTAGAAAGATTAAAAAAACGGGTATTACTCGAGCAATCGCAGAAGCAGAACGTATTTCCTATCTCGGGGAGAGATGTATTTGCGTGCAATCTATACAAAGTTCATATAACGATATGGCGTACCTACGCATGTGTAGTTGATGACGTCTCTGTCGGACAGTGCACACACACACACACACACATATATATATATATATATATATATATATATATATATATATATATATATATATATATATATATATATATATATATATACTATATATATATATGTATATATATATCTTCCTGGATTCGGTAGAATTATAGATGCTCAAGTGAAGTGGATGAACGAACGAAAAACGATGCTTTATTGCCAACGTTGCGGCCGGGGACCGGCCTTCGTCAGGGCACACGAAGGCCGGTGTGTGCCCTGACGAAGGCTGGTCCCCGGCCACAACGTTGGGAATAAAGCATCGTTTTTCGTTCGTTCGTCCACTTCAATTGAGCATCTATATATATATATATATATATGTGTAATTTTTGACACTAGAAGTTGTTGTTGCAAGTTAGAAGTTAGGCCCCCGTTCTTGTCTCTTTCGCTCCGTCCGTGTCTTTTTTGCGGTGCAGTTCGTCGTTAGCCTTTTGTATTAATTGGATTGCCGGTGTGCTTCGCGCGCTGCCGCAGCAATTCTGAGAGACCACGTGCAAATAATCGCGTGCTAGAGGTGTCCTCAATAAGGGGCCACAACGATCCCGGCTGGTCGCAATCTTTCTATGAACAATACAAATTGATGTCAAGTGAATATGGTGACAGTTAACTGAGCCTACCAGGCGAGAGACATATGCAGCTGTACCTTGAGACGCGTGTCTTACAAACGATTTGGAGAAGTATGGGTTTTACGCCCTTTAGGAGCGTATGCAAATGGTTGACGAGGTATATTACAATACGCTCTACTAGAAGTTATGCAATCGAAGCACTGAACTGCTGCTGGAGCCACTGTATGCATGCAATCGCCTACTTCTGATCAAACTCACCCGCAGTAATCGCTCAAACACGAGTTTTACTCAAGCACTTCCTTAATGTCCGATGAATGAAAATGTCGGGATATCATTATTAAGTCACTCTCCGTGAAAAACGTGTCCCTTTAATTTAAAGTTCTTTTGAAGTTCGTCTTGAAAGACAACAACGTAGCATCATGGGCCATATTTTGCTCTAACGCACGTTTGAACGTTATATTTTCGTATAGATTTATGATTTTTTCATGCATGCTTAAATGACCCTTTAACGACATCGAGATCAAAGAAGACAGATTGGTTTCTTTCTCGCCTTAAAGTTGTGTTCAATTTAATTTATTTCTGCCCTTCACTACCCTTCCTACAGGTACTGTCTCCTCCTCGCTGCTTATTTCCCCATAAAGCACGTGCACAATATGATCACTAAGTGTTCAGCCTCTCAAGGTGTAGCGCTTTTCGGCTGCACGCTGTTGTCTCCGCTCGCGTATTAGAAAACTCGCGAAACGAAGTGAAACTACTTGATCGCGAACCACTGTGATGTCATACGAGACAAGGCAGATCAGGCGTGCGACAGAATCACAAAGCAGGGCAGGAGACAATTCCCAACTGATATCCCTCGTATGTGGACCAATAGAGGGCGTGTTTCCTCATGAGGACAGTTTGTATTCTGAAGTCCTGTTTATCACGTCACTCGTTTTTGCTAATGCGTCTTCTCATGTTCCATTTGCAATGCTCCCTTCTTCAAAGATGACTCCGAGAACTCTGACAGCGTCCACGAATTGAACTCCACCTGGGAGATCGTCGGCGAAGGCTCCAAAGTGCATGGCCTTGCTTTTGTCGGTGTTCAAGTACGCTCCAGAAAGCGCGGAGTACTGCTCGAAGAGCTCCGAAAATATGGCAAAACAAATCTTGTTTCTTACAAATGTCGAAGTATCGTTGGTTTAGGCTGTAACTTTATATTTCAATGCCTGGCATGGGAAATTTTCTAATTCCAGAACACATCGTGACTTTTGTGATGAGGGAATCTAGCAACAATACAAAAAAAATGGAGCGGCCGAGCATCTCTGTCTAAGAATACTTTCTACAACGAAGCTCTCAGTCATTTCACTGTTTAACTAGAGGTGACTATCGGTGCAAAACACTTAACGAACTCGTCTGGCAAGCGATAATTCCTCTGTACTGCGAACAAGTAACGCCGCTCGACCCTGTCGAACGCCTTCGCTTGATCGAGGGCCACGAAATTCCTAAAATTACTTTTTCTTTGGCATAGTAAAAGAGGTCCCTGATCAAAGTCAGCGTTGGGAAAGCCGAGCGGCCAGGGACGGCGCATGATTGGAGGGGTGGCACTAACTCGCTCAGCAGGGGTCTCAGCCGCAGTACTAACAGTGTTGCGACGAGTTTATATATAGTCCGTGTTGAGGAGCGTGATCGGTCTCAACGACTTGGGGTTAGACCGATCCATACCCTCCTTCAACATCAGAACCAATCTTCCATCCCTGAACGACAGCGGCTTTCTTCCTTCGCTGAAAAGAAATATTCACCACATCAGTCAGGAGATCCCCAAGAATCTCGAAAAAACACACGTAAAAGGCCGTGAGGATGCCCTCAGAGCCAGGTGCCGATCTGGCATTCATAGTCTTAATTAAGGGCTGCGCGACTGGGGAGTTGAATCCCTCGGTATCCTCGGCCTTCAACTTCGGAAGCCCATCGCAGAACGAAATAAATCTGGGTTCGAAATCATCCTCGTCTAACTGCGTTTCTTGGGCAAAAAGAGGCTCACAATGAGCTCTAAATGTATTCCGTATTTCGAGTGGCTCTGTCGTTATGCTGCCGTCCTCTCTTTGCGCCGTTGAAATCCGCTGCGGTTGATTTCGCCGGGTTCAGACACTCACTCTAAACGCGAGATTCCCGAGTTCATCACTTGGCAGCTGTAACTCGTCTGCTATTCTAGGCGCTTGCGCTCTCTTACGCAACAGGTTAGAATACACCTTTCTTTGGGCGTCCACGTAATCACGCATCGCCTGTGTAGGCGTGCGTCCTCCCTCGCTATCGGGATGCGTCGGAGAGTCTCATTCATGCGACTCGTAATTCGCGCATGCCTCTCCTTTCCCGCCTCTTCGGAAATCAACCTCCATCGCTTTTTGAGCCTAACCCACGTGGCTGGATCTAATATGTCCACCTCAGCAATGGATGATGTACTTCTGTTCTCATGTACTTGATACATTCCTCATCGCGCAATATGGTGGGATACACGCGCGAAGATCGACCACCGCGGCACTCATTACCGAAAACGTTAAGACAGCCTATCGACTGCTGCTGGAGCCAAATCATACATGGCATGTCCTACCTCTAAACAAACGCGACCGTAGTAATTGCTCAAGCAAACCTCGTGAATTTTAATCAATTATATCGGTAACGTTTGACCTACAAAAAATACTGGCGCGACAATATTAATCAATTTTTCATGGAAATGTTCTTTTTAAGTTAATCTTTGTCAGAAATGCGTATCGAGAGGGCGACAACGTAATATGATGGGCCATATTTTGCTGTAATGCCCTTTTGCACTTGTTATTTCAGGGCATATTTCCGACATTTTAAACATGCTCAGGACACAGGACAGGATAAATTAAAAAGAAAATTCACCGACCAATATGATACTGCTTAGTGGGAATTCCGAGCGCAGCTGTTTAGGTATTTTTATTTTGCGATAAGTTGAGGCGAGACTGACTCGCTAACAGGGAGACCGCGAGAAGTAGCGCGTAGGCGCCTACCAGAACAGCCGCCGCACACAGGCCTTCGTTCATACAGCGCTTTATTTCCATATATGGCATTGGTGGACAATTGTGTCGAAAGTGACGAATACATTCCAGATAATAGTTGGATAAATGGATAATAGTTGGGTATGGATCTGTGCTTATCAGCGCGCGTGTACGGATTTAACTATGGAACCGAAACTAAGCTGGCAAATCCCAGAATATTCCCGTCTTCGGAATGTATATTTGCTGCTTTCTTTCTTTCTTTCTTTCTTTCTTTCTTTCTTTCTTTCTTTCTTTCTTTCTTTCTTTCTTTCTTTCTTTCTTTCTTTCTTTCTTTCTTTCTTTCTTTCTTTCTTTCTTTCTTTCTTTCTTTCTTTCTTTGACGCTGCCCATCGTCGGTGTTTCTCGTAACGAGAGTCTAGCTGATCGAAGTTTCCTTTTGTAAAGCATCGATAACATAGTTTTTTTTTACGTCAAACACTTTTGGAACAAGCTTATCGATGAAGGGAACGCCCATTTTCTGGAAGAATCCTCAGACGTCGAGAGTGTCTACGCGTGCAGCAGCGATTGCCAGATTTTCTTTCTTGGATGAGATACAAACAGCACGAACAACAAAGCGAACATTGGTGGTCATGTCTGAGGAGAAGTAGTAAAGAATCTGATAGCAGCGTCGTTTTTCTTCTTTTTCATCACACGACGTGTAAACTCTAACTACGTCCATCCATCATGGTAGAAAGAATTCCGGGAGCTGTCGGGCGGGCAACGGACCATCGAACAATGTTATCCTCATCAATCAATGCGAAGATCAGTGAGCTACGCCCTTCAGATGCCGCAGTTCTTTTTTTATTTTTTCTTAGAGGCATGATTTGTCGACGGTTATAACAAAGAGTGATAAACATGTTATCAGATCAAGATAAGAGCTTCTCTTTTCAATTGACCTTCATTTCTACTTTGGTATATTCCGCACCTTGCCTGCTCGCAATGCTTCATGCAGTACTTCCTCTTGTTGCTCCAAAACCTGTTGCTCAATGTTAGACTGAATCATTTTCATGGCTTTCGGTTCTGTCATTCATTAAGACTCACGGTAGACTGCTGTAACGTTGCCCATTTCTTTAGCTAGCGCGCTAGACTTCAGACGGGCGATGAATGTGGCCGGTAACGTGAGATACACTGCTGTATACGAACGTACGTATATAGCAGTGTATCTGCTATATACGTATACGTACGCCGCGGATACGGGTACGTATATCTTTCTATAATGACGTGCCACATAAGCTTTTTCCTGGTGTTATGAACAAAGTCTTCTAAAAAGAATGGAAGCAAGAGATTTATTTGAAAAAAAAATGTACCAGCCTAACGTTTAACTAGTACCATGGAGGCTTGCTTCATCAACCATGGTGTCCACGGTCAATTGAAGACAATACGGCTTTTTTCATCAGTAGGGACAGCTGTCCAGATGGTCTTCGTGCTACAGTACTGTTCGTAGGAAATGGGCAGCAGATGGCGGTGCAGGCGGTGTAGGTCTGTTGTTGTCGCACTGCTGTTCTACATGACTGATATGGTTAAGAATGCTTGAAACTCGACATTTGTAAGCGTGGTTGGTCGGATGCGGCGTGTCGTCCAGGAGGGGTTCGAGAACGCCGTGTTTCTGGGACTCAACAGTGCAATTTCTGTAAGGCAATATGACGACGACGATATCTGACTGAATTGCACTCGTCGCGCGCAGGTATCACGCTAAGTAACCGGGAGTTGTAAAACGGTTGGTGCTTCAGACCACAGGTGGGAACGGGAAGTGAACGGAGGAGCGTAAGCGCGTACCCGGTTACCGCTTGACGGAAGTGCTGTATGGTATCAAGGACGAGCACAATGTACAGAAGAGTCTATTTGCCCCTCAGCATACCGCGGTCACGTGACCTGAGCAGAAAAGTCATGTGTGACGTCATATCACCGCTGCACAGTTTGAATTAAATGATACAGTTCTGCCTGGCGCTGCATAAGTGTCGCTAATTTGCCGGTGTCAGTGGTTAGCACATGCCACTGGGGAGCGAGTAACCTAGGCCATGCATCTTCGCGATTATCACTATTTTGCCGGCACCACTACTGCAAGAACCGCAGTCGACAGCGACGTGCCGCTATACCAATGATGCCATACGTGACGTTTCAGCTCGGGTCACGTGACACAGAGTTGTTGGCGTGCAAGAAGACTCTCCCAGGATGTGTACCGCCGAACAACAATCTCCTCATTCAATTTTCATCGAATGATTGAGCTGCGTGTTGATGTGTCTTGTTTTTCCGAGAAAGATTGAAAAAAAGTTCGATCCTTTGCAGCGTACATTTCTGTCGATGCAGTATGTTGTTTTTATTCATCTATATTAGCGCTTTGCTCTTATCGTGAAATGCAGTTGCATCGCGGATATGTTACCAGAATCTCGCCTTCGTTTTCGCACATCCCAATTTATTCTCGGAAACGAATATTGCGGCACCGGCAGAAACTCATTATGTTCAGTCTCACATCTTGTCGAGAGTTCGCTTCGTGCTTCGTGCCTGCTGTGGACTCCCATGACCTTTGAACAACCGAACGCACAGATATACCTTAGCCATTCAGTAAAGGAAAAATGCACGTACGGGCACTGCCTACACCGTTAGATATGATTCATTCCTTCATTATTTTCGACGAGCACATTGCTCGAATGACACATCCAGGAAGATTTTTCTACATCGCGCGGTTTTCAGTAAGAGAAGAGAGAGATTTCTCCCGAGATTTCTTGCTTTACGTCCCTAAAATTCCGAACCCGCAGGTAGTCTTACTTTTCATTTAATCTTTATTTATACCAGACGGTCGAAACTTCGTATCGCGTCTACAAATAGCGTATGGTAGCGCAATGTCGCTAGGCTCTTTCTTCAAAAATGAGTAAAATTTGCTTTTCTTTTAGAAGCTCCAGGAACACATGCGGAGTCGTATATCTGCGTGCAGATTCGCATATACATATTTCCGGAAGGTTTTCCTCGCTCTCAGACTTCTTAGTTTCTTTTGCTCGTCTCCGTGCAGGTTTAGCAAATATTTAGTCTAGCTTGACGTGTAGTGACACGGCCTTCTGAATTCTAGTTTCAGAAACTATACGTTGCCTTCGTGTCTGGCACGTTTCACTTGCAGAAAAATAGCTTCTAAATGCAGTGCGACATATCGGACAGAACAGTTATATTACAAACTTGGTATATGTATAGGAAGCGTAGGGCAACGCAGTGAATCCTGCGGCAACTTGGTATGTAAAAACGATGACCACTTCACTAGTTCTTTCGAAACGTAATCTTGAAAAGTACCCGAACTAACAGTCAATACGGCTGTGTTGCGTCACAGCGTGAAATTTTGTTCCCAACTACCGATCTACTGACTTATCAGGGTAGCAGAAGCGATGATAGGAGTACTGCTGAGTTTGAATTATCCAACTTGATCCAACACGCGAGATGGCTGACGACGTTGCCTTGGGGTCAACCGGGCAGCGTCGTCAGGTTTCGTGTCTCATAGAGCTATCATATATTGGAATGGCTGACTGACCCATTCGCCCTAATTGAAAATTCGAGAAGAGACCATTGATCATCTCCTTAGCAACTGCTCTCGATTCAATAAACAACTTCAGACTCTTCAGTGTGCTTTGCACAAACATTAAAATCAGCCTATTACAGAACAAAGGACCTTCGTAAGCTAATGATAATAATATTTGGCGTTTTACTGCGAAAACCACGGTATGGTTATGAGGCACGCCGTAGAGGAGGCCTCCTGAAATTGTGAATATCTGGTGTTTTTTTACGTGTACTGACATCGCAGAGTACATGTGCCTCTAGCACTTTGCCTCCATCGAAATGCGAACGCCGCGACCGGGGTCGAATCCGCGGCCTTCGGGTGACCTCACCCGTCATTAGACACAGAAAGCAACACGACCTTTTCTATTATACATCAAGGTGGTGGACTTAAGCGCGCGATTACGCTGCGCCGTGTTCGTACTTAATCTATATACTCGTGTCTTCCTTCTGAGATGATTAATTTCACTCCAGACGTGTAGGGTTTCAAACCAGATTAAGTCTCGCCTGACTCACAGCTCGTCAGCGCAGAGAGCCTTACAAGCTCTAATGGTGTACAGGAATGCTTGGAATGCTTTACACGAATACCATTTTGTCTCATATATAAATTATGTGCGGCCATATATTAATATATATGTCTGCATATATGACTATCAGTCGCCATATATGGCCCGACTGGCCCTTGTATGACATCAAATGCAGCCATATATGAGACAGCCGTGCCATCTATGATATCAAGTAGCACCATATATGGCGCCAGGTGCTGCTATATATGGCGCTACTTGATGTCGCTACTTGATGTAGCAAAGTAAAACGTACAAACAATAATACACAACAATAAGGAAGAAAGATTATGCGTCATACGTTACGAGTGCGATAACAAAAACATGGACACTCTTGACGGGTCGTTACGGTCGCCGTCATGTCCCGTATGATGTCCAAATTGAAAAGATCCCCCCACGGATCGTATGTTCTACCGCAGGTAAAAGCGCGCGAGCTGAGCGAAGAACGCGGCTGAAGCAGAGATCAAACGAGCCGGCCCATCGCCGTCGGTCGGAGGGCGCATGCGATAACATCACCCTTCTCGGGAGGCCTGCCATCGAAGCCGCGAGCAAGCGCCCCGCCCATCTTGAAAAGAAGCGAGGGGGGGGGGGGCGGTGTCGCTCGAGCAGCAAATTTGACCTTTGGTTTTAAGGGCGCGGTTGCAATCGCTGGAGCGCGCGCTCTCTCGGCAGCCATCAGCGGACGCCCTTCTGCGTGCTGCGCTGTCAACGCGAAGAGATTGTGCGGTGCGAGCGTGTCTCCCTGGAGTTACCGTATTCTCTAACACCAGCGTTTTGTAGGGTTACGCGAGATCTGAGCTGCCAGCCTCACTACGTATATTACATTTTTTTTGCTATCGCATTCATTGCTTCGCCATTGCGGTGAAACTGTGATTTTTTTTAAATTGGAAAATTTGTACGAATCCGTTTGCTCGCATAACATGAGCACTACGTAATTGGTTAATTATGCGAGTATTTAGGTGCATAGACACTACTGGTTTATTGGCAGTTATACTTGCAAATATACAATTCCTCTAAACGTATCGTTACAAAGAGTGAGATTCGTGGTGATGTTAGTTAACAAGGTTAAAATGTTAACTGCAGGGAAATTTTGCAGTCAGCATAATAAGCCTAAGATAGCATAGATGTAGAGGAGTCTCCACGCAAATTGACATTTAAGCCATGAGCGGTAGTGTCGCAAGAAGCCTGTAGGGATTGGCGTTTTTCATACTGCAACTAAGAAAAAAAAAACACAGCCGTTGCTGCTCATTTAAATAGGCGTTAGACGTGAAGCAGGACCATCTCCTCTGCATTACCATAGATTAGGCGGGCGCCCGCGTTCGCAAAAAGGAGTCGCAGCTGAAGTGCTCGGAGTTACGTCGTAGCCACTATTCAGTTTGTCCAACTTTGGTGCCCTTTAGATGCTGATAATGACAAAAAATACGCAACCAACAGCACTGAGGCATTGCGGTTTAATATTGGTTCAGTGGTCTGCAGTGCTAACTTGTAGCGTGCTTAGTCGAAATACATTAGATCACTTTCACAGATGGCCTCTAAGCTTCTTGGTTTTACTGTGCCACTTCTTCAATAACTGAGGCATGGTCTTCTTCATTAAAAAATTGAAATATATTCGTTGTGATTTAATAGCTTTAGAGCTACTGAAAATAGAGGACCGGTAGGCAGTGCTGTCAACCCGGGCGGCACCAAGTTTGGTACCCCACACAAACCGAATGTAGATCACATAGGCGTACACAAAAGCGGGGGGAAGGGGTGTGACCCTCCCTCCTTATTACCTTGTCGTTGCAATGTATTCTGATCTTGCAATGTACATCCTTAACGATCTTTGCAATGTACTACTAAACAAGCGCAAAACAACAATCACAGACGGAAGAGACTTCCTGTGTGCTTGTTGCTTTGCGTTTGTTAACGTGTACAAGTTAAATTAGCACCAACTAGCCCAAATATCAGCATTCATTTTTCTGACCGTTAGCACTTTTCAGACCGTAAGGGCACTTTAATCCATTATCATTTATTTGTTCCCCACGTTTCAGATGCTTGCATGTTGTTTTCAAATGAACGCCACGGGCATTCGACCACATCATGACAACTTTGTATTTCTAAGTGAATGGAGCTGTCAAGCGGGCCACAACATGGATGTCACAATACGTTTGTGATATTTAGCACCTGCCTGAAAACCACTCATAAGAGGTGCCTTCGAGTTCACACTTAACAAACATTAAACATTTCGGTGCCTTAGAATTAGAGAAACCGAATGTGTAGCCCCCATTAAAGAAGCTATGCCATCTGCATTTAAAAGAACGGTTACCGATAAGAAGGGCCCTGTCGCGAATCCTTGCGCGTCACCCTTTCTCTTTGTCCTCCACGATAAGCGAAATGCGCGCTGACGTTTACTGCATATCATCTCCCCATCGATCTTAGAATTTCTGTGCAGTACGGTTGCTTGTAGCTTCTTCTTTCACGATAAACGGTGCCACGCATCGGGTCTTTCAACGCAGCCTTCTCTGCGATTTCGCCCGCCGCGGTGCTACTGTGGTTACGGTGCTCGGGTGCTGGCCAGAAGGTCGCGGGATCAAATCCCAGCCGCGGCGGCTGCATTTCGATTGAGGCATAATGCTAGAGGCCGTTTGCTTAGATTTAGGTGCAGGTTAAAAAAAAACACCAGATTGTCAAAATTTGAGAAGTCCTCCAAACGGCGTCCCTCATTATCATATCGTAGTTTTGGGACGTAAAGCCCCAACAATTATTACATTATCGTCGATTAAACTGAGATTACACGCCGAAACAACGCATCTATAACGATGCCTACGGTACTAATAAACCTGTTGGTAGCTTGTTGTTTCGTTGTGTTGTGTTCAGCCGTTCGGTTGTGCGCTTGCAAGTAAGTGTCTGTGGATATATTTTGCACATTGTAAAGCTGAAAGCTAGGGTGATGATGTACAGAACTATATGTCGCACCTAGAAGGCTTTGAATGCGGTCTTGACTGCTTTGAAAGATGAATTTCAGCACGAATGACAAATACAAGAAGTATCGTACATAGCTTCAAAACTGCAAAGCCGAAATCGACACTCATATATATATTAAATCGGTGCCGATTGAGTTCTTTGTGCGCGGTCACAAATATGCGGATATATTCCCGGAGGAGTTTCCCTGAGCGCATTTGAATGCGTCAGCAATCGCAGGAGCAGGAACGTCAGCCACGGAGATAAGCAGCGCTATGGTTTCAAAGGAAATGCCCGGGAAAATAACAACGGGAATTTTAAATAGCGCCTGTCGAAATATAAAGTGCCCTGCGTATACAGTGTCGCAATGTAGGGGCGCATTGGAAATTCATTCTCACGTTGAGACTATCCCGATTCCGTCAAATTGTGAATCTTCATAATTTAACTCGTATTGAACTTCTTATCATGTGAGAGTAACAATGGCTGAAAGAAAAATAATATTGATGAAACCCAACAAAAAAAAATTTCTAAACATAAGAAATGAGGTTATATCTAGTCTCCTTATTTTATTTTACGTGACAAAACCGTTATGTTATTAGAGACTCCGTAGTCGGACTCTGTATTAAGTATGATGACCTCAGGGCTTTAGCCCACACCCACTGCACGGTAAAGGAACTTCCTCGAAGGCCACGCGCCAACTATGGAAGCGATACTAACGGGATCAAACGCTGCAAGCACAGACCTAATGGTACCGAAGACTTTGAGCTCAGCAGTGAAATTCCATAAACAGTCACTGAGTTACCACAGGTGGTACATTATACCTAGGGGCCGTATTGTAAATGCCACTGAAGTCTGGCTCAAAATAAGACAAAACCGATGCTTAAAGTGCGATAGGGAGACAATTCTTTTGACGCCAGCGGAAATATTGAAGCAAGTGTAAAGCCTTAATGAGTGAGACATGTGCAAGGTAAATTTTATGTCATAATGATTGTTAAATACGCTTGAAAACAAAAATTTTGGGCCGATGACATGCAAGTTGCGTTGCTGGCTGTACCTGTATTTGTTTCCACGCATGAGTCGTTCATTTAAGCAAGAAAAAAAGAATGCAAGTAGTTGCTTCATTCGTTTCGTATGCAGGTGTGTTCCTGCATCCCACACAAGTGTAGAAATCTGGCGTCTGTGCACGGTACCACTGAAGCCACAGCGTGCAGTACGGTAGCGAAAGAAAAAGGTATTCTGTGCAGTGTAAGAAAATAATTCTTTTAAATTTTTTTTTGCGACGCGACGATGTTTGCTTTGAGAGTCTCCTATAAACCGTCGCACTACGTTAGCTCACAGAGCTGAAGAACAAGTGAAGTTTGTTTATTCTTTAATGTTATTGCTCGCAACGCAGCAGGCAAGGCGTAGATATTTATGTTCTTTTTGGCAATTTATTTTGGCACAACACCATTCTTTCTGTTATTGCTCGCATTCTTCTGCATTTTATTGGTTTAAGCACGTCGCACGTGTGGCACGGGATGGAGCATTTTCGCCTTTATTTTTTCTTTTCTGCCTCAACAGCTCGTTGCATTCCGAATTTCTTCTGCTTCAGTGCCTTACTGGCGATACTCGTAGTCAGACATAACGCGAGAAAATTCGAGGCGCCAAGGGTCGGGACTTCGCGGAAGAAGTCGTCGGATCTTCACTCGAGCCCGGAACTTGCGCCGAAACACGAGAAATATCGCGACCCACGCAGTCGACACGAAATCCATCGGGGATCTAGTTACGTATATGAGATGGATTCGCGGAGAGGGCTCTGAGTCCCTACTTCACGTAGAGCCGCAGTGAGTAGGCCTGCGACTACTTCGGGTTGTGTCAGTTATCATATACAGCGTGAGGTAACCAACGCCAGCATATTCTTCTTTTTAACTCTTTCCTGCTCCTGCAGGGTACTTTTCGCAACTTAGTTAGCGAAGTTATCGATGGGGCCGCAAACTTCTACGGATGATGAATGCACTCATAACCTCAGCGTTCCTCCTGCCCTCTGAGTTTCGTGCGGCGCACGTAAAATAAGTTTTTCTCTTTGTATGTACGGAGCGTTACGACAGCGTGAGTGATAGAGGGGACATGAATCTACTTATTGTTTCTTTTCGCGAATAACTTGCCTGTGATCTGAGTACTCGAGAGAGTCTGTGGTCTATTGTAACGCGCCTTTCCAGCGTAGGGCCTAGGGCAAGCACTTATGTGACATGCTTCAGACTATACCGGGTATTGCAAGAACTGCGTCCAAAAAATCCTCAATGTTAAAGGAAATACCGTATTTGCTCACTGCCTTCATAACTATTTTATCTGTGGTGGCGGACATGTTAAGATTACTTGAGCCATTAATTACATCGTTATTTACAGTAATAAAAACAATCACCTTATAATAAAAGATACACGTGGTCGGGTTAGATGGGAGAATTGAAGTCCTTTCTGGGAGAAGCCCATTGCCACTGGTGATGACCGGGGTTGAGATTGTGTGTGCTCACTTTAAAACACGGGAGCGAGAGCGAGAGAATAGGGTCTCCAGAGTTTCACTAGGAGAAGGGAACGAGAGGATGAGGTGGGGTACTTGGCATTCGTAATAAAGCAGCTAGGCCTCCAAGGGCGATGCGCTTGCACAGGCGCCTACACTAGCGCTGACGTTGGAACCGCGTGCTCGAACCACAGAAAGGTCAGAGCACCGGGTCGTCAGCTGC
Organism: Rhipicephalus sanguineus; assembly: GCF_013339695.2. Taxonomy (NCBI): domain Eukaryota; kingdom Metazoa; phylum Arthropoda; class Arachnida; order Ixodida; family Ixodidae; genus Rhipicephalus; species Rhipicephalus sanguineus. The sequence continues at coordinate 42,707,300 of NC_051185.1, read as the reverse complement.
TGCATGGGGGAGGGGGGGTGCCGTAGAAGCGCGCCAGCAGTTACGCACCTTGCGCAGAATCTCGAGCCGTGCCCGCGAGAATAACGCCGTCAACATCTATAGCCAGTTGTCGCACCTCGCACGTATGCGGTGGCGGTGGTGCTTTTTAGCGTGCAGCGTGGGCACATGGTGCGCGAATACCCCGAATACGGACGGTCGTTAAACCCTTCCTGGGCTCTATCGGGTATTATGTTCTAAGAATGGGCTGACATAATATCACAAATGTGAGTAGCAGGACGAGAACGCAAGTTGTCAGGATTAAGCTTGTACGCATAAAAAAGATATGCTGCTTCGCACTAGTGGTGCCGAGCCTAAAGAAGAGCGGTGCTTGGCGGCCTTCCTTGTATCTCTTTATTTTTATCTTTTTTTCTTTCTTCTTCTCTTTCTTTCTCTTTGTTGTGTCTGTTTCTTTCTGTCTAACTCTATTTCTTTCTCTTTCTCGCTCTGTGTTTTTCTCTGTGTTTTTATCTTTTTATGTCTTTATTCCCCTGATTTCTTTCTATTTTTCTCTTCCACTTTCGTTCTATCGCTTTCTTTTTCTCTCTCTCTCTCTTTTTCTGTCTTTCTTTCCCTATATTTTCTATCTCTTTCTTTCTGTCTGTTTCTTTCTCTCTCTCTCTCTTTTACGTATTCGTTTTCGTTTGACACACGCACCTGCTGTACACCGTAGTGGGGCTTACCCAAATTGCGTGGCGCATACCCAACAGCTTCCGTGTAAAAAAAAATGGAGAGAGCGCGTGCCGGTTCATGACGGCGGTAATCATTTTTAAGACGGAGCACAAGTTACCGACACCTTAAACAGCATCACTGTCATAATAACCTGTTTATTTTGGTACGTTTTTCCAACTTTAATTATTTAGGTACAGTTGTGAGTAATGTAAAAGGGAACACCGAATGCGTGTTTAATTAAAGATGACTTGTAATGTACCCATATCCATGTCACCTGCAGAATTGCAATAGATGCGGTTCTGCTTGAGCATGTAGTGTTGTGAACACTTTTGGGATTTACAACTGCGCTTAGCCGCTACGACGTATAAAAGGTAACTTCAGTGCTCCCTATCATACTGGTCACGAGGGTACATGATAGAGATTAAAGCGATAAGGCACCGCATCTCTCTACACCACAACTTTCTTCAGCGCACAAACAATAACTTCAATTTCCACAGGTGACAAAGCGTGACTGATCTTCCTCATGGAGCCGTTCCAGAAGATTCACAAGTTATCATTTTATTGTACTCTTTATTTGCGCTATGAATAACTCAGGTTTGTGGGTATTAGGCAATGGAAACATCTTTGAAGAGAGATTAGGCAATGAAACGTTGTCTGTGCCGTTACACCTATTCAAGCAGGCGAAGGTCTGTGTGTGAGTATTACGAAAAATATTAAGATAATTAAATAAACAGTTAATAAAGATAAAATACCCCAGAATAAGAAACTTCATTGTTAGAATGAATTCGAAAGTTTCGTGGACTTCAAGAAATGCGTGATCTTGCATTTGCCTCTCGTGTACTCCTAGCTCTTCCCCGTACATGACTTCACGCTTTTTACGTCATATTGCAGTTTCCCACTAACAATGATCAATGTTAATATCACAGATTGCTTGGTTGAATTTGAATGTCACATAGGATCGTACCTCAACTAGAAACTCAAACACTTCATATTTCGGCAACACTGACATTCCCTACAAACAACATCGCACAATCGTTATGTCCCAGTGTTCTCCTTTTTAAGGATGTTTCAATGTCATTAAATAACATGTCATTGCGTAAAAAGCAAAAGGGCATATGAGATAACTCGCCTTGCTTTTTGGTTACTGATTAGATTGCTCGAAGTAAATACTCCCCCTGTTCCTTGTCCACATTATCTCGATCTCTTTCGCTTCTGTGACACCGGTGTCAAAACAAAGTTCAGAACGTCGAGAGTTGCTAGAGCAGTGTGCAAATCATCTGTTGCTCCCGCTCTTCTGGCCCCGGAGCCTTTCGAGGTAACTTCCAAGACAAGAAGCTTACACTCACGACTCGAGAAGGGAGCTTAGATAACTGCAAGCAATGCGAGTAGTTCCTTAGAGCAAGAACCAAGTTACAACATCTTCAAGTGCTCTCCCAGTTTTTCGCCAGAACTTCGCTGCCCGTATATGTGGGCCTTTCGTGGGACTAATTTGGTTGCAGCAATATCGGGTACCGCTTCGCTCTTGAGGATTATATCACGCTTATTAGTAGGCTTGGGCAGAAGAACGTGAAATACGGAGCTTCAGTACAATGTCGGAGACCAAGATGGAAGATGAAGCAATGACAGCGCAGGTTCATCTGTAAAGCTTTTCGCGCGAAAGGCAGTTTAATGGTATTTATTTTTTTTGACACGACATTCTAACCAATTCCAAGGGGATCTCATTAGTAAAACTTGACAGGCCTCGGTCGGGATCTACCGCGAGGGGTTAAATCGTGATTAAGTTGAACCAAACCTTGTGGCAGCCATAAAAGGCAAAAAAAAAAGGATTTAAAGTGCGCTTCAGACGCCGTGGCATATAGCGCTAATCTTCGGCTAATCTGATTCTGCGTTCCTAGCTCGTAGTCAAGCCTCTGGCAGGGCTGAGATCCGAGAGAGTAATCTATTAAACTTCGTTTCGCAAACTCTGAGTACAATTTAACATGTACTTGCCAAACTTCTCGAATCTGCAGTAATTAGTATTTCGCTAACAAAAAGAAGAGTTGGTTGACCAGGTTATGTTTCGATTGGAATGTACTATGAGCGTTTGCATAGTAGATTAATTCTGCTGTCACTTGTTTGCATTGGGAGGCAACAGAATTGCTTCGTGTGTCATATTTTTGGATGTGCAGCTGGAAAATATCGAGTAGACGTGTAGATGAAGAAAACTCTGATGTCGTAGACTGTTCGCTAATGCGATTGGCTGTCCGTTTTTGGCACTGCAGATGTCATTTGGTTTTTTTCTAGCTGCAAAATGACGCATGCTTGTGGCTTTATTCCTGTTTTAAAATTCGTTCCTGTCTAATATGCTTCCTTCAGCTGAATAATTAAATTCATCTGCTGGTTGAACATAATTTGCTTGAGCGTCGAAATCGCCAAAACTTCGCGGTAACACATTCTGCAAACCGTCCCCATTTGAGGTGTTACGAAAGGTAGATGATAGTTTAAACAACAACGCACGTTTACTATGTTAACAGTTGACATTGTTGATTTTAGCCGGATGCTACGTCTACAATATCAATAAAGTCTCTGGTCAGTATGGTGTAAGAGAAAGTAAATTTGAACTTGCCTTGCCGTTCGTGGGAAGTTATATCTAATATGTGTATATAATGCGCATATGTGCACATGATAAAAATTATGTCAAAGTGTTTTTGCCCCTAATTGCATCGTGCCGCGCATGCCAGTGAACATAACAATGTAACACGACTTTGCTACATTACACATTAGCGTTGTTAGCATTACACCACCGACATAACACGAGCTTGTACGATAAGTCAAGTAAAAGCTTTTACTTGTGCCTCATCATTGCCTAAATTCCTTCGAGATAGCCTTGTACAAAACACCAGCACTGTCCTTTTTTTCTTCTTTATTCTTCTTATGACCACCAACCGGTGAGCGACTTGGGCGGCTATTCACGCCGAGCCTTACTTTAGCAATAACTGCCACGCATAACTTCTTATGACGTAATACTTCCATAAATTTACTGCTGACAGGAGTGATAATTCTAGGTAACTGCGACGTACTCCCGTGGAAAATAAACCAACAAACAAAATCAAAATCGTAGAATTCACACGGTTGCCTTGAAGTCGTCCACTCAAAATGTCTCGAACGAGCTGTTTGCGTATTCCACTCCGCCTGTGCGACGGTGCACATTTCAAGAGAAACGCTACGCGAAACTTATGCGCAAGTGTGAACCTGTCGAGTGGATTGCGTAAGAGCCCAGGATAAACCCCGGACGATGCGTCGCTCTCGGGTGAAATAGTTGCTACTCAAATTTCAGAGAACGTCTAAGGAACGGGCACTTCTGTCACTTATGCCGCTGAATTTCAAAAGCGCCAGTAATGCGTTTAGAGTATCGTATCGCATTACAGAGTGGTCAGAATGCTGACAGCGAAAAGCGAGAAGTGCGAGAATGCGTCGAGAATTTCCGTCGCCTTGAATACACACCAGCGTAACTTAACCTACAAATTCACGAAGTATGAACATGGAGATTCACAAAGCATGTTGAGAAAAAGTCACCGAGAAATAGGAGGATAGAAAGGAAAGATGGGAGGATACATGTGATAATGGAAAAGGAGAAAAAGTAAGCCTTCTACTTTTCACTCAGACAAGGACGCAGAAAAAGAGGTACATGAAAAGGTGACCACCCTATACAAGAATCAGTTATCTACGCACGCTAGCCAATACGCGCACACTCAATGTAGGTGTCCTGCTTTCAAAAAGCCTTCACAACGCCTAGCTTCTAGACACGAACTACTGTCTCATTTGAAAAAAAAATACTCAACAGATATTTTAAATCTCGTTTGCGCGTGGTCGATAAATCTCTATTAGTGTAAAGGCTACTCCTTTGGGAAGAGGTTATTGGCGGCTCCTCTATTACGGTCACGAGCCATGTGTGATTTTCGTCGATGTCACTTTTATCTACGGTTCCTTAGACCACCGGCGGTATATTCACACTCTTAACGACGGGCAAATTTCTGTTCTAGTCTCCGAACTATATTCTCTGTGCGTGTCATGTGTGAGGCCCCTGTCATAATTTTCATCAAGTACGCCGCCTTTGTTCTAATATTAGACGTGGTTTTGACAACCGTCTCGTTCAGAACTGACATGCAAGGACACAGCCATGTTGACACGAATTTTCACTAGATGCGCAACACTCAATGCTCGTTGTCTACTGCACCATTGCGTGTTCTGGACTACGAAATAGAGGCAAAAATCGCCTCCATTCTCAGAGCCCTTGTTTAGCGCGAAAGTTTGCACCAAGGGTTTGCACCAAGCTGCGCTGCAGCTCAGTGGCCAGTGAGTTCACTCACTAACCACTCAGGTGTCAAATTGTTAGACAGCTCACACAGAGCCGTTGCCATTACAATTAGCAAATTCTTCTTAAGTTATCGCAGCATGTGGCGCCCATAAAATACCGTATTTCTAACCGTGACTTTTGCGGCAGCGAAGAAAACATCGACCACTAGCTGTACCATTGTCCTCGATTTTCCTCGGAGAGACAAGTACTTTCCAACGCCATGCGACGAGTGTACGATCGGCCGCTTTCCCTGCAGGTGCTAGTACAACACCATCGACATCCCTAGTTCGGCTCACAATGTAGTCAGGGCGTTCTTGCACTTTTTGAGGACGACGGGCTTGTCCGAACGCCTTAGACTTGCGGCACTGACTTGACTAGAACGCGCCAGTGAATTCACTGAATTTTTTCAAGCAGGTGTCCTGACACACAGCCACCTCCGTGCTTTGAAGTGTTTCAGAAAAAAAAAAGAACTATTAAATTGTTTTGTAGAGCAAGGAGTCTCCTTAACGCATGTAATGTTGCGTGGCAGAAGCGCAGAATCGCGACGGGTGTCCAAACATGTGAATTGCGCAACGAGTGTTTCATTTAAGGCTCCACCAATTACAAAACGCACATACATAATCAATTATTATTATCAGCAACAGCATTAAGAAAGTTTGCAGCTGTGCGGTTGCGCGTGTTGCCTTACGGACGTGTAGTGGGCGCTTCTTCTATTCGCAAAAGGAAGATTTATGGTGTAGTGCGCAGTTCGCAACTGTACTTTCAGTAAGCATTCTAGGATAGCTTGAAAACTCCGAGTGTTTTGCGCACAGACGTTCCTTCTCTTGCGACACGGTGGAGGTGTCCACCAAGAACTGATGCTAGGCTAGCGATTGAGAAGATGATGCAAACGGGGCCCGATTACGCTATTACGTTGCCCTCTTGATGGCGAAGCTCAAGCGCCCCCCAATATTTTCCTTGCCTCCTCTGTCATCTTTCTAGACCCTTCCCCAATGCCTCGGTGTAGGGTAGCCAACCGGACATATTTCTGCTTAACCTCCCTGACTTCTGCCTTTCCCTTTCCTTCCTTCCTAACCATGCAAAAAAAAACGCGCATAATGTACCTAAAGCCTGCGTAGTGCGGTCATCAGGAAGGTACTGGCTGCTATGCCGTAGTCCACGCAAAGTGGTCAGCCGTTGAGGAAACGTGTGGCGGTTAGCTGCATAAAGAACTAAGCGGATATGCCGGTGCATCGCGGTGAGGCACCGGGTACGAGCGAATGGATGATAATTGCGAAAAGTGCCGCACGGAGTTCTTGAACGACCTCGCTCGTTCTACTTCCGGGTAATCTTCTCGGTTTCGACATATGCGAAGCATGCCTGCTTCGATGCGGAAGTAACTAGGCAGCGCGCGAACGCTGAGCGTCGCTGATGAGCCTCATTTTCTATGTAAGTTTGGTTCATTGTAAGAATTTATGTTAAGAAACATCGAAACATAAATTAACCTTAAAGCCTACTGATACTGAACCAAGGCTACAACGTAACAGCTGTTCCACTTTTCACGTTAACGGTGGCATTTTTTTCCTCTTACGCTGCCCTGAAGGGCCACTACACTTGCCTCGTTGCTATAATAACCTTATGCATAGCTCGAGGTCAGACGGGGATTCATTTCGTATTATATTTTTAAGGATACCAACCAAGCTCATATCATGTTAGCCTTCTGTAAACATTTTTTGACGAACTAGATTTAAGCACTTTGTGTATGAAGCGTACAAATTGCCTTTTCTTTTAAGTACGCAAAAAAAGTCATTATAACTTGTGCAGCGCGTCGTTAACCCAACATACGTCCTCTTCTCGCGTATTTAACAATGCAGAATTTTAACTGAGTTTTCCTTCGAATAGAAGCAGGGGGGCGGTCGAGATATAAACTCCGAGTTTTGTAGAAGCTAGGCATTCACACGCCGTTTCCATTTACTTGGCCCTAAAATAAGGGTACAAACTCTTTAATGAAACACTAAGGAGTTTAGCCTGGATGTCTCAGCACATGGGACACAAACGACTACAGAGGACGAAGCGGTAGCGTGAAGCCAAGGGCCTGAAAGTTTTCAGTGGCATATAACCAACGCTAATGCTGCATTTCCTACGATCCAATAACTGTCAAGAACTGAGAAGGGCACTTTTATGTCCTGAAATAGTGTCTTCTATTGCGGGTCGTGATATTACAATATTCTCGACGACAGCCTTTCGACATAGTTGAAGAATAGCTGTTACATCATCGAAGATTTTACATTTTTTCCGCAAGTTCGCCTGTCGGCGAAATTTAATGTCATCATATTTAGTTATGTCATGCTTATATTAGTGCCAAATATTCTCTTTATAGCTCAATGCTTTAGTTCACGACCATGCAGTACTTATGAATTGGTGGAGGTTATTATCTCATCATGAGAGCGCATCACAGCTCCATTATTGAGATAGTTTTGTCATGCGTCTTTCTCGTAATCTTTCGTTCTAATATTATTGTACCAAAGATCGAGCAGCAAAAGTCACACCTGTGTTTTCATAGCAGCAGGCATTTTTTGTATTCTGCGCTCTTCGCCAAAGGATGTGTTATTCTGTTTTTGAAAAGCAGAAACAAAACCTATGCAGGGGATTGGCAGACGAGAAAAAGCAACGAAGCCCGACTATTTGCGATGGCGGTGCTATGACGTTGTCATGAAGCAATATTTTTACAACGTTTGTACAAATATTGATGTACTTGCACAGCAATATTTGTATTTAAGTTGAATACGCGAGGTGTCTTCACATTTTTATACTACTTCAGAAAGGTGCCAGCATTTATTTTCAATTAATATTGCCGAAAAACGAATGAGAAGTATCCCATAAAAATTGTTATGTTGATAATAACAATTTGTGGGGGGGGGGGGTGAGTTCCCAAATCACAGTATGGTTAGGAGGAGGCAGGCCATGGTGATATACTGCAGATTTATTTCCATAGCCTCGTGTTCTTTAGCATGCACCTAAATCCAAGTACACTGGCCTTGCTGCATTTCCCTCCTCGCTGCGCGGCCGCAGTGGCCGGCAATCGAACCCGCGTCATCGAGCTTAGCGGCTGCTTAGTCGAGCTTAGCTACCGCAACGCTTCGAAGAAGAGAAGAACAACCTAAGCTCGAACTGTGATCGTCTGCGTCCCTAGGCTTTCGCACTCATCATATACTGTAAATAAACGCATCTCACGGTAACAATTTTCGTGTACGTGCTGGGCACCGCAGAGCAATTGTTGTTGCCCTGTGAGCATGGCTTATACCCAGTGCAGGGGATCGGCTGACTAGTGGGTGAATTTTTCCGTTATCTTCTGTTGTGCGTCATTCCTAGATCCTAAAGTTAATTAATATATTGATTTGAAGTATCAGTTATCGGTAATAGAAAATTAAAAGACGCCAGAATTCAGCACGATATCAGTTTAGTCTCAATGATGAATTCCTCAGTGGCGAAGAAAGCACCCCTGGGGTCGTATGCCAGAGCAGTGGCGCCAGAAAAAAGAATAGCCGGTTCTGATAATTCCAGGCCCAGCTTGCGAATGGTAGTAATATCCTTCTTTTCCGCAATGTCGTGAACCTGTCACATGATAGAAAAAGTCAAAATTGACGTAAGTAACACGGCAACGATACGCAGGACGAACTACAACACTTGGAGATGACGTCGTTCTTCTCGTATTCGAAGAGGCCCCCCCAGTATTGTAGCGATATTTTCAATATAATCCTGGAATGAAGATCCCTTAATCACTTCGTATAGAAAACACCAGAAGCTATATCCAGACGAAAATTCTACAGAATTCAACGGCGCGTATTATTTTAAATCTTATTTTTTTTTAATCGCTCAGTGCCTCCAGAGCTGAAAAGAACAAGAGAAGACAAAGAACTGTTCAGGCGACTTATCTACGAAAGAAGCCCTGATCCATTTGTGATAGCTTTGCGGAAAAATGTCCTTTATCACATCGTCAGGCGGCTATAATCTCTTTCTTGTTATATAGACCATAAAGCTCTTTCTCATGGTTTGTTGTGTTTTACTGCCCGCAGTCTTATTGAACTCACGATGTTCAACGACGTCAGAGGCAACGATGCTAAAATAAAAGTACACCTGATCACACATATCAAACCGTGCTTGAATGGCGCTCGTAACAGGGGCACCCAGATTGCCCTATAAATCACTAAGCCTCTACCACCCATAACAAGCAAGACATGAGTTGTACGGAACGTGAAGGCTTGACGTGATGATAAGCCGTCGAACGACGAGTTTCAATGGCGCCAATAATTTGACCATGATCGTCGTCTTCGACTGAGAAACACAAAGCCCCTTGTCGAAACTTTGGTTCCACCGATGATCCGTTTAAGCCCAAAGGTTTTTTTTTTCTTTTTTTAAGCTATGATGTTCTCCGTGGTTTTCTTCAGGAGCTGCAGCCGAAAGGAGCTACACACCATGATGGCTATTCGAAGGAATATATCGGCAAAGTGCGGCATCGTTCCACCACGGGAGGACTTTTTGAAACGAAGGAAGTTTTGTTTTGAGAGGAACGCAGGTGCCAAGCCGGAGGATATTTGTTTGCATCATTTCGAAGTGAAACCCTCGTCAATCCTTTGCAAAGCAACACCGTTTTCAGCTCTACTTCACGCTCCAAATATTTAGGGCTACGCACTTCGACGAATTTCACGTGTTAGAACAGAATTTCCGAGTATAAATGTTCGAAGAAATGGTAAAGAAATTTCGAAGATAGTAAACAAGAATACCGAAGTTCTCGCACGTTTCTGAAGGGCACAAACACTCACTTAGCGGCTCATTGCCTGAATACAGATTTGAAGTTGCAACACGTGTGCAACTGTTGTTCGTAGTACATCTTGAATATTCCTGTCCCCTCGGCATGTTATTGAAATTGAACATCACGGATTATTTTCGTGCCCTTCAACGAACCAGTGTTACGCCACGAAACACTCTGGTAAAGGCACCGTAATGCCGTTTCCATAATGTTCCGAGTACGGCTGATATTGCGTTTGGCGTGAACATAAGTGCGTAATTGTTTCGAAAACAAAAGTCAGGTTAGTGAGAATTGATTGTACGGGGCGGTTTAAGAACGTTATAATATATAATTGCTCGGTTTCATCCGATGGTGGCACGAAACACCTTAAACTAAATCATCATTGTCGTCATCATTATCATCAGTGTATATTTAAGTCAACTACAGGACGAAGGCACCTCACCGTGATCTCCATTATACCCTGTGCTGAGCGAGCCAATATTATTTCACGCCTGCAAACTTTCTAACTTCATCACCCTAGTTGGCTTTGCGCCGTCCTCGTCTGTGCTTCTCATTTCGTGGTACCCTTTCCATAGCTTTTTCTGAACGCCAGTTATTTGTTTTACGCATTACATGAACTGCCCAGTTTCAGTTGGTTTTCTGAACATAAGCTAGAATAATAGTTACCACTATATTTGTTCTCCGATTGATCCCGCTGTCCTTCCATCTCATGATCTAACGCCTATGATTTTCCGTGCCATCACACAATGCGCAGTCCGCCACTTCGCGAGTTTCGTTGTTATCCTCCAAGTTTCTGTACCATACCTTAGTACCTGCTGAATGCAATGATTGTGTACTTTCCTGCTCTATGGGCCAGCGGTAAAGGGCCAGTGGTGATTTCGGAATGCCTAGCCGGTGCGCACCCCCCATTCTTATTCTTCGGTGAACTTACTTTTCATGAGTAGTCGCCTCTTTCAGTAATTGGCCTGGATTTCCAGACTCTCGTGAAGACTCTAGGGGCCTGCTGCCAAGCTTGACTTCCCGTTCTCTTGTGTTTATTCACTTCCGAAAAAAATTATCCTTTGTTCGAAGATGTAAGGCGCAAAGCTTAAGCTACAACCTTTGTCGGTAAAGTTCCGAGACCGAGTCAATTAAAAAATGCGTTTAAAATTGAAATCATTTGTGCAGCACCCCTTCGAAATAGTCTCCCTTGCAATCTATACACAGCTTTCAACGCTTCTTGATGTCTTGGAAACAGTTGGAAAACGCATCTTTTGGCAGGGCTGTCAGCTCCTTTGTCGTGGCGTCTTCAATGGCCTCCGCGCTTCTCAACCAGCGACCTTTTAGAGCTCTCTTCACACGAAGAAAGAGGAAAAATCGCATGTGGAGAGGTCAGGCGAGTACGGCGGATGGGGAAGTACAGTAATGCTGTGCTTGGCGAGAAGTTCTGCCACGCTGACAACAGTGTGCGGCCTTGCGTTATCGTGGAGAAGGCTCCATTGTCCAGATGCCCGTAAGTTAGGACGACGACGTCGCAGTGCACCACGCATGTGTTGGAGCACGCGGATATAAAACTTCTGATTCACCGTCTGCCCTTGTGGGACGAACTCGTTGTGTATGACACCTCTGGCATCGAAAAAAACGCCAGGCCTGCGCTGAAACCACCGCACAGTCACAGCGAAAGCTGCAAGAGCGGCGTTTCTAGAGCCCGTTGTAAGCTAGCTCTCTTGGGGCTACAATACAAATACACTAGAAAGGTACCCACTACGCCATAAATCACAATTTCTGTGAAGTTGGGAAGCACCTACTAAGCCATTATTCGTCATTCTGCGGAGAAGCGAGGCACCAGCTACACGTCTGTAAGGCAATATGTGCACTTTGTTGACGCGACGACTGGTGACGATGAAGAATTATGGCTTACTCCTTTGTAATGGGTTGGAAGCTTTAAACGGCCCACCAGTTGTGTAATTTGCATTGGCTGACGCCCGGTCGCTATTTCCCTCTCCCGTCATGCTGTATAGCATACGTTGACGTGGGAGAGAGACGGGGGGGGGGGGCGAAGAACTTTACTGAGACCCCGAGGAAATAGATAATGCGCTTAACGGCTTCCTTGACAACCAATACAAGTGCACTTGAGAGGAACCCACTACGCTCTAAATCATTGTAATTTTACTGAGACCCCGAGGAAATGGATCATGCGCTTATGGGCTTCCTTGGCAACCACTACAAGCGCACATGCGAGGAACCCACTACGCTATAAATCATTGTAATTTTACTGAGACCCCGAGGAAATGGATCATGCGCTTATGGGCTTCCTTGGCAACCAATACAAGTGCACTTGCGAGGAACCCACTACGCTATAAATCATTGTAATTTTTGAAAAGTAGGGCAGCAGGCGCTGTGCCATTTTTCGTCATTCTACGGAGAGCCGTGGTACCTGCTAAACGCATGTAAGGCATTATGCGCACTTTGTTGATGCTGTGCCTGATGACGATGAATAATTATGGCAGAGCCCTTTGTAATGGGTTGGAAGCATTCAGCAACCTACTCGTTGCGCAATTCGCATTGTGTGACGCCTGGTTACAGAATTCGCGTTGTGCGACGCTTGGTGCTTATTTTACTCTTCTACCACGCTATATTGCATATGCTAATGTGGTTCCTTCCCGACATGAAGCCTGTATAGGACCTTTTTGCAATGCACCGGCATGGCTCAGAGGTTGAATACTGGGCTCCCACGCAGAGGGCCCAGGTTCGAACCTCGTTCCATTTCGTTTTTTTTTCTTATTTCGAGCGATACTGGTTACGGACACCAGCGGCGGCGGCGGCGGCGGCGGCGGCGGCGGCAGCGGCGGCAGCGGCAGCGGCGGCAGCGGCAGCGGCGGCGGCGGCGGCGGCGGACAACTACGGCGCCAAAAACGGCCGGTGAAATGATCTCATAACAGCTTTCGCTGTAAAAACTATCAGCATCGTCTTTGTTTTGGTCTTCTGTTGCCGCTCCTTTCTCGAAGCCTGAGAGCTTGTGGACAGCCATTCGGCGCTCGCCCTCATTGTTTGAGGATCGTATTGAAAACGCCATGTTTCGTCTTCAGCAATGATGCTGTCCACGAATGCAGCATCCTTCTCTGCCTCGGAGAGCAAATCAGCGCTCCTGATGCCCGCGTATCCTTCTGGTCCTGTGTGATAGAGTGCAGCACACGTCTGGCATTCAGCTTTCGTTTCCCCAAGTTCTAACGCAAAATTTGATGTGCATGTGGTCTTGCTAATCTCGAGAGCATCGGATAGCATGCGGATAGCATACGATCTCCCTGATCCGAGCCACGTTGTTTCCATTCCGTGAGTTTGCAGGGTGCCCCTGCCTTGTGTCGTCTTCCACCGACGTTCTACCGGAACCGAACCTCTTGTGCGACTCGAAAACTCGCGCCCGAGATAATGTCTCGTTGCCGTAAGCGTCACGAAGGAGCTCATACGTCTGTGTGGCTGTCTTGCCAGCCTTCACACAGAATTTGATGTTTACGCGCTGTTCCAGGTAGACGCCCATCTCTCCGCATTCACTCACAGTAGAATGCGCAGACGACTAGGGACAACGTATTTTTCTACATGTAGTGCCATCTAGCGGCTGCCACAGGAATTAACATAAGTAGTAGTTCAGTTTAGCCCGAAAAGATAACGCTGCACATACGCACCAATATTTGTTTTGGGGAATCATTTCTAGACAAGAAAATAAACAAGTCTCGAAATTTTACGGACAAAGGTTTAAATACGAAAAAGAGAGGACAGAAAGAGCGCGAAAGAGCGCTAGACGATTTCTGCTAAAGCACCTAAAGAGGCTTAGCTATGATTGTACTATTGACCTAAAAAAACACTCCTCTTAGGTTACAGACTTCTTTAAAAGAAGTATCTGGATCAGATACGCCTTCTCAGTGGACGTTAGCGCTCTTTCTTTCCTTTATTCTCGCCTTTACATTAACCTTGGCACCTTACACTTTTACTATTTAGCCATGTACCAGGTAGCCCAACATGGCACGCTACTCCCTTTTTATTTGTTTTTTGTTAATCTATGCTCTGAATTGCTTTCACAAATGCCACGAAATCCTCCTTGCGGGCAACATTCCTATCCTCGATTGAATTAGAGGCTTTGTGCTCCAATTGCCTGCGTCTTTGCAGCTGTTTATTGCCGACGTGGGCAGCAATGAAGAAGCAAAACCAAATCGATAAGCACTCGATCACGCGATCGGACAGTCTATGTTGGGTTTTTGAAGCAGCTAAGCGTTTCCTCGAACGTTGACAGACAAGGGAAGTTACTATGAATAAACCCTGACATTGAACTACTCTATACTCCATCTCACAAGCTGGTTGCGGCAGGGTGGAAGCTAAAGGTGTAAACAAACCACATGCTTGCGCAGCAAAACATAGTTCTGTGTGTAATTGCATTATAATTGGAGTACGTTAAGAAAACTGCGTTTGTTTGGCCCGTGCGAGGTCACAGCAACACGCCACAAGCTAATCACGATTCGCACGTACGTCACAAGCATTTATTTATTGTATTGGTAACTGCGGATAATTGTGGTGACGAAGCAGCATGGCAGCGCCCATGCAGACAGGACGCGCAGCTTCCATTCGAACTTGCGCTTGGTACTTGCCCACTGTCCTGACATCAATAAATGAATGGTGGAATCGTCTTTTGTGTCATCGCACGCTGAGGACAAAGTATAAGGTACATTTTGTCTTTGTTATTGAGACTGGCTGTCTGTTCAGCCACGCCTGCTAGGCCTTGCCCCCGAGAACTTGATAATGGATCTTGGAAACAGTGTAAAATATACACGAATACATTGCTGTCGAAGCGTTAGGACGCAAATGTAACGCAAACACAAGTGTCGGTTTAGAACTTCCGGGCCACAGAGCTCACGATGGGGAATCCTAATTTCTAGGTGCAAGGAGCCAGCGCCGACTTGTGCCGCCATGATTATTTTTAACGCGATAGCGTTAAAGAGCTCGTATCGCAGAAATTCCGTCGTCGGCGTCGGGGCCGTTGGTTGTGAGCGAAAAATCATCATCTTGTCCGTGACCGAAAAATCGAAAAAGCTGCAAATAAAATAAATAATAAAAATGTTGGGTCTGAGTGAAAATCGAACCCAGGCCGTCTGCGTGGCAAGCCGGTGTTCTACCACACAGCCACGCCACTGCTTGGAGCTGCACTGAAAGTAACTTTCATGCTTCCCAAAAATACGCGTCCTGTATACAGGTGTCAAAGTACGAGATGTAATATCGGAGTAATATTGCGTAGTACAAGCGTACATTGCCATCGGGCGTCACACCATGTCAATATCATAACGACTTGGTGGTTTAAAGACAGCCACCCATTACAAAAGCCATACACATTACTGCGCGTATTCCCTTAAGACCACGTAGTGGGTGCATCGCAGCTTCGAAAAAGTTTCTCGCGCATAATAGCTCCTGGTTTAAAGCATGCTACCCATTACCTAAGGCACACACCTTAGTGCGCGCATTCTGTTAAACACTTGTAGTGTTGGAACTGCGCACTAGGAACAGAATATCGCTATCGCGTTCAACTCTTAAAGGCGAAGCTTAAGCATCCCCCAATTTTTTTTTCCGGTGATACCGCTGCTGCCCAACGTAAGAGCGTTGGTTGCTACCGCGTGCTCACTTTATTCGCCCAACGCTTGTTTTTCGGGAACGGCCGTTGCGGCGCTGGCGTTGGTCGCTGCCGTGTGCTCGCTCTACTCGCCCAATGCGTTACAGCTACGGGGACGACGAGCAGGTGACGCGGCGCGGATGAATACATCGTGAGGTGTGTTTGCTCTTCCTGTTGGCTAAGCAGCCCCGTAGCTTCCACAGAGCTGCAGCCAGCTAGTGAAAGTAAGTACAGGTTGTCAATTTGTCCGTGTGTGTAGCAGATTGTCGCGATCGATTACGCCACGTGCTCTGGCATTAATGACGCGAGCCCGGTCCTCCAATTGCGTAACAGACATCACTGATCTCCTCCTGCACCGCGTCATCCTACGCTGCGAAGAACACAGCTAACTCCTATCGGATCGCGGGTATTAGTTCTTGGCGAATGTAATCGGCGCTATCCTGCGATCATGTCCTATAGTAACCGCAAGTAACCACCTTACCATTGACATATGAACGCACTTGCACAATGACTTAACAGAACGCTTATGAACACTATATTAGTTATTTACAGTTATCAGCAATGGGATAGAGAAGACAAATTTCGTGTTTAAGGCAACGATTGCTCTTGATGTGCGGATACAAATCTGACGTATTTATTTGAAAGACGCGCCCTTCCTGATGAACATATAGTATTAAGGGCTTTACGCTTGATAAATACATTACGCCACCGTAACCTCTTGAATATCCGAAGTAAAAATGGAAGCCAACGGATGGGAACAAAATGTGCCTACGGGGTTGTATATAAGAAGGAAATAATTTGAACGCCTCAGACAGTCTTGCCGAGGTTTCGACAGGTGAAGCGATTTTTTTTAATGGCACCCCTTCATCCTTGGCGTGTAAGCTTAGAAACGTTAGGTGATTTCAGTGTTCCCTTTATATGGTTCAGGAATGTAGGTTTCTGCTGACAACCTTAGCCTGGGATTTTTCTTCACCATATGCAGGGGCGTAGCCAAGGGGGGGGGTTGGGGGGGTTCAAACCCCCCCCCCCCGAAATTTTTCAGTTTTGCTTGCGTATATATACGCGCACACATACAAACGCACGCACGAACATACACAAAGTATGGTTGAACCCCCCCCCCGAAAAAAATTTCTGGCTACGCCCCTGACCATATGTCACCTTCGTGAGCAATTTCACCTCCTCCATGACAGTCCTCGATACCCGAGCTTTTACCTTCTATTTGGCCTTGATCATGTTTTGCCCCTGGACGCTATATTTTGACGTCGGCAGTGTAATTGATGATGATGCCCGCAATGCAATTTCCACGGTAGCAGAGCGAGACAAGATTGCCTCCTCCCATATCGCTGCCTCCCAGCCTTCCCTGAAATCTCATTACGATAGGAAATATTGGGACGTCCAGTATCCGTTACTGGCTTTCTTGCACGCTCTTGGGCGGTCACTGTCACTACTCGCTATGCCGGCCTGTCGAAACAACAAAGAAACAAAGTTGATGTCGCCTTATACCGGTCTTGACCGATTACTCCTAAATAATAAGTTTCGGATGTCACATATAACGTTGCTCCCGCGAACAAGGCCTGTCATCCAAGCCGACAGTAGAATGCCGTTAGGTTTACTCGTTTAAAAAGTGACCTGAGCGCTTTTCCTGGGTCGGATTAGCTTACACCGGGACAATGCTTTATCGACGGCGAGATTATCTACCGGGGATGACGAAGGCGAGCGGCCCATTGAAACTCTGAGCGCTACACGAGCATCGGACACTCATTTCTAGTATAAAGTCATTGACAAATGAAAAGCGAATGATTCACTGGTAACGGCTACCAGAAATCCAAAACACTTTGATATGAATGGCAAACACTGGTTATAATACTGTTCGCGTGTTCCAATCTGCGACTCGTTGCATTATTGTCAACCCTATGTTGTCGGTATATAAAAGTCTTTCAAGCTATCTCCGTGGTTTCCTTTTTGTAACCTTCTCCAATTTTAATGCGAAAAATAGAGCAAGCAATAAAGACTAGAGGCTGTCGTTGCCTGCTGAGTTTACCCCTTGCAACGACACAAACTTGTACTAGCAGTTAGGAATTCATCATGAAATAAGCAAGCCATGCAAACACGGAAACAAGAGAAGAGAACCAAACAGCGTTGGTCTTGTCTCGTTCACTTATCTCGTGTTCATGTGAGCACGTCTTATACGGTGTTTTTATGACCGAGTTTCGTAGCTGCTGCTGGCGCTTCCATCACTTTGGTTGAAAGAACCAGCTAGTGTCTTCTGCGTGTTTCGTGTCCGCGTTCATAAGAAAGATGTCCATGTCTGTTTCCGTCTGGTAAGAATGAAAATACACAGACCACTGCCCGTGTTCTCAGAATAAGTGTCAATTATGCGAACGTAATCGCTGTCTTGGAGTTTCTAGAAAATAACATTATTCTCTCATTTTTAAAAAAAAAACTTTGATCGAACCAACTGGGACTGCATAAATTTACTTGTTGGGTCTGCAATGGTTTCCATTATACGGTAAGATAAAAGAACGACTAACGCTGAACAGGCGCCATCTCATGAATGAAGTTATATAAAGGCAGCTGAGATGAACGCAAAGAAATAAGCAAGGGGAAGCAGACCAATCTCTAAATTAGATGAAACAAACTTCTGCAGTTATCTTCCAGTTCGGCGATAAAGTTTAGTGTCATCGCAGGAACTTTTCCAGAGACTTCTGCTGACTTCTGCGAAACAAAACGAACGGTTATTAAATAGTTTGGTCCGTAATGTAATTTTGCCACAATAGCACTTATGCGGATGCTTCTTGCGCGGTTGTGATATCAAACAGAAGTACATAGACCTCTATGAACTTACCATTTTCTGTTTGTTTCACAAGCCGTGTGTGCCCTTTACATAAATGCGCGAGCAGCGTGCCTTATTTACACATCGCATTAGGCTGAGTAGGGCAAGTGCTATATTAACACTTGCTGCTTAATATCGATCGAATTAGACCGCAGCTACACAAGTGCACGCGAGTAAAGATGAGCAACAGCCCACCTAATCTACGCTTTCGCGGCTGGTTAATCTATAATGAAGAGCTATAATGCCCAAACTGATCGTTCGTGACACACAGTTATCTTTGGGCCAATGAAGCTATTACTGCCTGGGCATTTATCACGATAAAGGCAAATTTTCTAACTGCGTTAAAGATGCATAACTTTGTTGTGATAATCTAATCTGCGGAGCGTTGTCTAGTGTCTCGATTGTGTACATTCTGAGTATCTTTCGTGTACACCGTTTATTGCTCTTTAATAAACCGTTTCATTGCTCTTTAATAAGAAAGGTGAAACGAGTGAGTTCCTATTCACTAATGAAAAACATTTAGCAATTAGAAATGAGGGGTAAGCGACGGGATGCAACAAGGCACAAGAAGTCGAGCCAAGTCCACGCCGTGAAAGCCCTGGGAGAGCCAAGTTGTTGCCCCTTTCGTTCGGTTCCCCGCAGCCTACCTTCTGCCATTTCGGGGACGACCGCTCCCCTCTCAACCCTTTGTGTGTCTCCCGCCTTACGCAAGCTTTCTCACATGACTTTAGTTTCAGTTCACTCCTTGAATCGCCCTCCTTACGTAAGCTTCAACCCGCATCCCCCTTTCCCTCTCCTCCTCTAATGAGACTCCCTCCTCCCCCTTCCTGGTCACGTTACCCTATTTAGCGCGACAACGACGGCGATGCCTATGGCATAGGGTCCTCTTAAACAGCTTCGCCTAAATATGAACTAAAGTGTGGCCAATACCTCGTGGGAGTGAGCCATTTACTGAAACGGCAACAACCACCACCACCTTTCAACGCTTACACACAACACCACCCCACCTGTGAACGTCACGATCTCTTGTGACGAATTCATACTGTATTGCGCAATAGAAAGAGGCACATTGCACTTGCTCTTTTCTAGCACCGTCATATTCAGTCAGGTGATGCCACAGGCTGTTCTAATCAGGCATGTGTACAGGGGCGTAGCCAGAAATTTTTTTCGGTGGAGGGGGGGGGGGTGTTCAACCATACTTTATGTATGCTCGTGCGTGCGTTTGTATGTGTGCGTATATATATACGCAAGCAAAATTGAAAATTTTCGAAAGTTTGATGGGGGGACCGGGAGGGGGGGGGGGTGTTGAACCCCCCCCCCCCCCCCCTGGCTACGCCCCTGCATATATATCAAATATACATGCGTCGGCGCAATCCCATTCGCTGGAAATCGAATATAGCCGTGTACAGCCAATATATTCGTCGTGTCACTATTCCAATTGAACACATAGTGGCTCTATATGAATAGCTCACGCGGTTTCTCCTATTGAGGCTGTACTGTAGATGCTATCAAACAAAAACAATCTCACGCGCTTTTATTTCTGACGTCAGAAGCAGTCTCATCTTGCTTGCCACCGCGTCGTAATCTCGCCTTTTTTTCCGAACAAAAGACATTGCCCTCCACGTTTGGGGATTGTTCCTTGTCCTCGAAAGAATGAATAAAGAAATTTAAAGTGATGTGCACATACACGTTTCGACAGCCAGGCTCGAATGACACCTCGATTGGATCGGGTATGCGAGAACAGCGCTTTGAAAACAATCTAAAAGTGTGTTGCGGCTTTTTATATATCGTGCAGAGTAGCGTGCTCGCTTGTCATCGATATGAAAGCAATCTTCGCGTTTATACTTTTGTCGCTATGGGTGTCTCTTGCAATTTTCTTTTGTTTCTGTATTTCGTTATCGAAAGAACAAAGCAACGAATTTATGGAAGACGGTCTCTCGAAAACCAGCGTAGTTCAGAATCAAGCCGTTGCATTCCAACGCGTTTTCAGCGATCACGTTCACGCTAAGGCCCCTTTCAAAACAGCTTGCTTTTTTTCTGTGTGTGTGTTATCCATCTTACTTTCTTTTTAGTTTTTTGTGGAAGTGTTGAGGACCCAGTCGGGAGTCAGCGGAAGAATATGATTGAGTGAGCTTCTTTCCCGCATGAGTTCTGCAGATACGTGGGCTGTAGCCCCTGTCAGCGAGTGACTCGGCTTTGCGGATTTTTTTTACTCTTTTATGGGTTCGATATTTCGCGAATTTCGCAATCTTTTTAGCTATACGTCGTGAAGACGGTTTCCTAAAAAATAAACAAGCTAGTGATGTGGTTCGAGGCTGTCTGGCTCCACTCTTTTTCAGTCTCTCTTTATGGATTTTAGCTCGAGATAGATAGATAGATAGATAGATAGATAGATAGATAGATAGATAGATAGATAGATAGATAGATAGATAGATAGATAGATAGATAGATAGATAGATAGATAGATAGATAGATAGATAGATAGATAGATAGATAGATAGATAGATAGATAGATAGATAGATAGATAGATAGATAGATAGATAGATAGATAGATAGATAGATAGATCCGTTGCGTTTGGGATTCTCGGTTCTGCACTGCTCTGCACACTCCTACGCCAACGAAGTGTCTCGCTTCACGGAGCATCTCTTTTCATCTTGTACTAAATGTTTTAAAATAACTTTCCGCAAAAATTGGCGCGCGGGAAACACTGACGCAAGCAATATACACTACACTCAAGCTTCCTAAAGCCCATGGTCTGTGAGGAGCTGTCGTTGAGCACCGTGATGCATCAGATGATGATGGGCAAGAATAAATTTGGAATGTATGTTACACAATTTGTTGACCGTAGGTCCCGTCACGAATGATGAAGAGTGTGGCGTAATCTGTCGCGACAGTTTTGCTGCCCGCACGGCTGTATTGACAAAGTACGGTAATATTCTAGTGGTTGCACCTATATTTAGTAAACTTGCCTTCGTATCTCAACACCGAAAGGAACACTTAGCCGCTCGCAAGGTCCTGGATATGCCAATAATGTCCGATTGTGTGACTGAGGTTGACAAACTGCCTCCCGGACATATATAGCGACACAAGTGCAACGCAAGCATACTCCCACATGCAATCGATTTGGTGTTGCTTGTTCTGTGCGAGTCACGTCAGCGATAAATATAGCTCATAGAACATAGACGGCTACGGAGGACGAAACGGTAGCTTCAAGTAGAGGATGTGAATGTTATAAGTTCGAACAGCGCGTCTAGGACGCGGACAGTGAAGAACACGCGCACGCACGCACACACACGCGCGCATTAGGCACACGCACACACACACACGCAAGCGCTCAGCGATGTGCGCGTGTAGGTTTCTTTTCTGTCTGCATCCAGTCGCGCTGTTCAAACTTATTAAGATCAATAACCAACTAGCCCGCCAACGAACTTTGGTGAAAGATTTCTTGTGGTAAATATTACGTATGAATTATTTAGACATGTACATTAGGACAAACAAACAAACAAACAAACAAACAAACAAACAAACAAACAAACAAACAAACAAACAAAGATTTTGCAAATTCAAAAAACGCCTTTAAATTGAAGGTGTTTCGTGCTACGATCGTACTCAACAGCTGTTTTGGTACAGAGGTTATCCACGTGCTTGCACTGACTGCAGCTGCGATAAATAACCGCGTATAAGAACGTAGTCTGAAAGAAATATATCTTGGATATTGTGATTTGTAGGGGAATCGGAATACTCTCGGTACAAGCAGAGTCGTGAGGCTGTTGGATATATCTGTGATTCGCTACAAGCGTTAAGCTTTCTGACTGTTGACACTATCGACGACTGTAACTTCAATAGGATTACATAACTGAAAACATTAATAAGCATACATAGGTTTATGGCTTATAACAAGCAAGGAATATTACCCTCTGGACGGTTTATCCTGAGTAAAGTTTTATCTGTTAGTGTCAATGTCATAATTTACATCAATATGTAGCGTTTTCACAATTATGGCTCGGGAATGGTTTTCACTACTTGTGAAGCCACTGTTTATTTCCCAGAATATCCTTCACAACGGATATAACCAAGAAAATTGACTTTAGTGACACTGTTCTCAGATTCTTTATTTTATTTTGTTACGTTTAAACTGAAAGTGCGTGCAAGCAACTTTTTGTGACCGAGACACCGACGACTACATGACTACATTGTTTGCACGAAAGAGCCCAGTGCTTTTGGAACACCCCACAATCTACTTTTTCTGTTGTTGCTTTCGTTTCGATCGGATGAAGACAGCATAACGTCGCAACAGCGGTGAAGTATGCAAGCCGAGTGTTCGCCGCACGGGCGACAAATTCGATTAAGGTGCGGCCTCTGCTGCGTGCAAGAACCGGCGCTGCCAATTCACTCGTGGCGTGAGCACATAAATTACGGCAACGCGGGGCAACACGAAGCCAGCGAGGCTTCGCGTCCTCTCTCTCTTTTTAGGAGCTTGCTCGCCAAGCTTCTTATGCTCGCGCCTTGTCCTCACCTCTGTGACCGTCGGCGCGGCGGCACACACCACGCTCGGCGCAGCGGCGCTCTCTCCGGTGATTTCAAGAATGCTCACTAGATGGCGCCGCCGCTCAAGGCGGCACACACCACGCTCGGTGCAAGCGCTAGTTAGGTGACTGCTCGCTGGCCGCACCGCTCATTTCGCTGGCTTCCTTTCTCTTCGCCGGGAGCTCACTAAGTGAACACTCTTCGTTGCCGCTCCGCAGCATGAACGGCAGCAGCGCGACGGGTTCGCAACGCAGCAGCAGCTCGGGAAGATCTCGCCTTGCCAATAACCAGCCAACACATGATGTCACGTTACGCTCTCCGATGCGTATCGTACGACTGCAAACGTGCCACCACCATGAGGGGCACTTGTATCGATGTTGCCTTCTCGAACTTTCCATTGCGTCCCATCATCGATGACCCCTTGGCAACATACTTTACTGATCATAAAGCAATCATCTTTAAAGGAAACGAGTCCCCGAGCTCATCGAGGGACGCCCTTGTACTTTGTAAAAGAACATCTTTTGGGTATATGTAATGCATATAGTTTAACCATCATAAAGCAATCATCTTTAAAGGGAAACCAGTCCCCGAACTCATCGAGGGACGCCCTTCTTGAACTTGGTAAAACAACATCTCTTGCGTATATATAATGTTTATAGTTCCTCCAAATGTATATATACTTCATCAAAATGTATATAGTGCATCCAACCGTAAATTAAAAAAAAGCATTGTGGATGTAATGTATGTATAACAACGTTGTCACGTCTATATATGATGGTAGAGGAATGTGCACGGAGCATTCGCGGGTTACCCGATCATCTCCGAGCAAGCTCCTCTAACATCATTCACTTCGTGGATATGGCGGTGAATTTTTCTGGTACATTTAACACGAAAGTGTTTTATGACGGGGTCCACCAAGACTTCAGTGACGTATTTCCGTCACGGAAATGACGTCGAAAAAGTTTACACGATCAGATGGCAAAGAATAAAAGTTGCGTCAACGGGGATCGAACCCACGACCGCTCGGTCCGCTACAACAGATGCCGGGCACGCTATCCACTGCGCCACTGTCACAGACTCTAGAGGCTTTACAAACGCGCCTTTTTGGTCTGTTTAAACATGACCGCAAAAGACTTGCGGCGGGGAGCTGCACAGTACTGTTGACAAGAAGAGGAATAGAATAAAGGCAGCGCGTCCCATTTCTTGGAAAGCAGTTGAAGGGACACTAAAGAGTAAAACGATTTTTCTGGTATTTGTAAACTTCTCTTCCACGATACAGAAAACACCGTTCTTGCTGCGAGAAGACGCTTAGTAAACGAGAAATCGCGCAAAAAGAACATGTGGGTGGCGACGCCAGCTTGAAGTTTCCGCACCATTCGCCGTGACGTCACATAATTTGACGGCGCCTACAAGGGCTTACGTAGTTCCTAATCGGTAAAAATGAAGTACACTGTCCTCTTAGGGGGCCATGTAGTTAACATACGAAGTTTGAGGAAATTTTGTTGAGCGGACGGCTCCAAAATACGACAAATACGCTTTGAAATCCGTGACGTCATGCGTGGAGATTTTCGCGCGAAATTTGAAAATGAAACTTTGAACTTCATTTTCTCCTTTATTAATACACATATGATGGTGAAATTAACGACATTATAGTTCTTAAAGTACGATTTATCAACATAAACCGATTCATTGTTTCTCTTTAATGTCCCTTTAATACTATTCTATGTCATCTGTATTAAGGGGACTGTATATGAGAGCCTTAGCAATTTTTTTTTCTTTCTGTCCTGCACTGACTGGCTATTGTTCAGTAGTCGAAAGCATGCTTCTTCAAGGAAGTATATAGAAAGGGCTAGAGAATATAATCAAACACGCGAAGAACTATTCACTAATTGTACTCACCACACTAATTGGTCCACTTTTCGGAACGTCGTTTTATTCCACAGCCATGATATGTTTCGATCTTGCGGGCATTTCCCTGCTTTAATGCCATGCGTGCGGTACCATTTCAGCCAATAAAAACGTCTGCATTGGTATTCTCTAACATACTATACTCGAAGGGAAAGTGGGGAGAGCCAATTTTGAAAAACTCACAAAGTCCCTTATGCAGTCGATTAAGATACTAGTCGAAGACGAACGTCTTCTTTTTCTTCTCAGTGAGTGTATTGATCCTCTCCCGTCTCCCTCCTTTCTCAACCAAAACGTGGCTTTGCACTGCCTCCAGGATCGGAGGCATTGCAAGCTCTTTCTGCACCTCACCTGGTTTTGCACAGCCTCCGTGATCGGCCCACCTTTGACCCAGCGGCAATGCCATGCGATGTTTTTCCACGCCATAATGAGGTGATGATGACGTCATGGGGATGTCACAAATTTAAATGGTCTGTCAAGTCATCATGACCTCACTGACGTCATCAGTGTCGTCATCACGTGACATCAGTCACCTCATCACGTGATGAGGATTTTTTGCGTCACTCGTGTTGATGCCGACGACCCGGAACGATGGTCAACGCCGGCGGTCAATTTTCGCGTTTGATGAGGCATCTAAGGCTTTCGGCTTCATGCTGGAAACGCAACCATTCGAGGGAACGAACGTTGATGTCGTACAATACAATGGGCCAGCTACGCACCAGTGTTGCGAAGACCTAGGAAACAGAGGAATGCTCCCCTCTTCCTTTACCTTCTCACCTTTCCCACCGCTTGCTATACTCTACAAGGCTATGCTATGCTTGACTCTCTCCTGTCCTCCTTTGTTTCCTCCTCATTCTCCCATCTGTCCTTCTCGCCCGCACTTCGCCACATTGCGGCCGAGCGTGACGTGAGACTCCCGCACGCAGTGATGTGTTAGGATGAAATCATGGCATGAGACTCGTCGAGCAGTGGCGTAGCCAAAAGGTTGTTTTAGGGGCTGAACCCCCCCCCCCCCTCGCCCCAGAAATTTTTACATACTGTATCATACATATTTTATATTCGGATCAATACATCGACTGAGAAGAGAAAGAAGAAGATAGCTTTCGCCATTTAGTCATCGTAGTCAGTTGCATAAGGGACCCTACGAGTTATTATGTATGGAAGAAGGAAATTTATTTAGGTCGTCTCCAACCCGCGTAACGGTAGTTTCACGACGCCAAGGCAGTTTCTGCCAATTACTGCCCGACTCTGTCGTAGTCGATTTTATGGTGTACATGGCGAACTCGCAATGACGACACGTATAAAATGCATTATGTTGCGTTCGTGGCGCACCCACCATCTCTCTCCACGAAAGCCCAGACTACACAGAGAAACTCAGAGCTTTCAAATTAATGCTCGGCACGCGTCTCACTTTCTAAAAGCTGGATTTACGTGATCGTTTATTTCTGACGGTCGTGTTCTTGTGTCACGCCTCGTGGCCCTGTTCTTCGAACACACTGAGGCAAGCCGCTGCATCACATCGGCAAAATTACGCTTGAGGTAAAACCTCTGCATACAGATGCCTCAACGATAGTCTAAGGGAGCATGCGAACAATGTAAAAATGCGCGTGGTAGAAATAATTTTGAAGGTTTCTTAGCCAGCCATTGTATAAGCTGTCAGGATTGCGCACACGAGCTAAATAACACGTCCGTCATTACGAAGAGCAAAACGCGAATCACCCGAGATATCATAGAAGCAGAACGCGTTTCCTATATAGGGGCGAGTTGTGTAAGCGTGCCGTCCCTACAACTAACAGAAAAGGAGATGACTTGTCTACGTATGTGTAGTGGATGACGTCTGCGTCGGACAGCATAACTATATGTGCAATTTTTCCAATAAAGGTTCTTGCAAGTTCAGCGCTCGTCGTCGTCGTTCGTGTTCCGTCCGTTGTGTGTATTTTGCGCTGCAGTGTGCCAGAAGTAAACACCTCTGCTTCGTGATTTCTTCTTTGGTGCAGAAATCTTCTGGACTAAGCGACGAAGAGAATACGACACACACAAGCGCTAACTTCCAACTGAAATTTTATTGTTCGGACACATATCTATACTGGTAACCGCGCGCCTTCGCCATTCCGCTTCCACGAATCATGACACCCTAAAGTGATAACGAATCGGCTAACAAGATAAAGACATCACTTTCAATTCAGAATTGGGGGATGTCGCAATCTTTTCGTCCGTTACTTCAGCAATTTGTGTGCAAAAGAAGAAATCATAAATTGCCAACTAGCCCGAACATGAACATTCCTCGTCTTCATACTGAAGCAAATGGGGCTCGAATTCACGATTTTTGTTTCATAAATGCATTTTTTACAAAGGTTGAACACTTTCACTAATTATATGTCCAGTCTCAGGATTGGCTACCATATTATCTTACAATTTTTTTTTAAAGGAAGATATTCTTGGGAATGCGGGCCCCGTGTTTAATGGCCGTTCGTTCTTGCAACGCTGCTTGGGATTTTTTTCGTGTATCTATGTGTATTACACACACATAAACACATATATGCACTAAAACAAACGAACAAGTGCACTAACACATGCACAAATACAAAACGACGAAAACGTTCTTTCTCGCTAACTCACTCATGCACATACACCAATACACAAATGCACGTTTGTTGAGCCCGCTAAGAAAACGTAATCGCATAGTATATTTTCTCTAATTACATAGAGTCAGATAGCGTGCGTGCTATGAATAAGGCGCAGCAACAGGAAGGAAAAATCACAGAATCATTTGCGGTGAGAGAGTACGAGAAGCCGATACAATTAGTTTGCTGGAGAACCTGAACAAGGCGCTAAGATGGGCTTCTCTATGAAGCCAGTGGCTCGTTAATGGTTCGGGAAGTCCGCATGCCAATTATCACCGCGTCCCGCTCCAAAGAAGTTACGCGACAAAAAGTGAAGTTATTTTTTTCGCTTCTACTACATGCTCGGCTGTATCTCCAATTTGTTTACGCATGCAAATCTAAGTAACACAGCCGCCCCAAGGCTGTCTAACTTCCCACAATTATCTCGTTCTCATCACGTGCGAAGAATGCACGATCACTCCCTCGGCTTCTGCTCCAACCGCACGAGAACAACTGCGCGGCCTGTCACATTACTGGCGTATTTTTATTGATATTGCTCAAGCACGGATTTTTCGTGTGATTGCATAATTGGAAAGGAGGAATGCAGCGTGTGGTCTTCACGGGAACAATCGTGCATAATTAAGAGGCACTAGCAGCTTTGGCTCAAGCCCGAACTCAAGGAATAGGAAGCTGTACCTTTCTGTTAAAGTGGATGGCATTTTTTCTTTCTGCCATTGCTTCTTGACAAATGTATGTGCTATTGTACTAGGATTGATAGGCGGGCGAGTTGGAACTTATCCATGTATCCATGTAGCCAGATGTATTAATGTTCGGCTGCGCGAGCATGCGAATTCTTTGAAGGGGGGCGTTTCGTCTCACCTCGCCAGACACTGCCGGGATTGCGGGTGCATGCCTTCGTTTGAGCAAACGTCCATCATCACTCGCCATCATAATCAACGCACACGTGAGATTTCAGAGGCGTACCACATGGCTAAGTGCGATAGTGTTTGTATAAGTCAGCCATCAGTCTCATTATCGGAACAAGAAATCCGTTTCATTGATCGAGTGTAATCTTGCGTGGCACGTGTGTTTCTGTATATATATATATTTGTTTTTTCAAATAAAATCTTTCAGTTGTAGATCAGCGCTTGTCCCGTCCTTTTCTCTTGTGTCCTTGTCAATTTCGTGCGCTGCGCCAAGATGGGTATGTGCTATTCATTCTCGTCACGCAAGAACGGTGTAGGAATGGAACACCTGACTGTAAGGAAGAACGCCAGGCGCATGCCGCAATGAGTAAGAAATAGCACGTGTTGTTGTTATTTACGTGAAGATATTCAAAGCACTATATCCTCGAGGACAGAAAAACAGTAGAGCCCTCGCAGTCGTTTCCTAAAGAAGTCGCCATGACTCCATGTGCTTGAAGAGGACAGAAGGCAAAAAGGTAGGAAAGAGACAATAAAAAAAACAACACGGCGACGCAGAACAAAAATTAAAAAAAAGTATGGGAGGCACATCAGAATATACCACATCGCACGCAGAGTACGAGTATTATCCAAGTGAGTGTCTAGTCCAAAGGTTGATAAGAATTCCAAGCTCCTCAATAAACTCCTGGAATGCGACCACTCGCTTACTAAAAGAAGGAATCTCGACACGAACCAAAATTATTAAAAATATATTAACGCTTTGGCTCCCCCACGGAGGACCTGTGCAGAAAGCTTTAATGGTGAACAAGGCTAAACGTTAACACGTAATAAAATAGTTTTTGTCGGTGTCCGGATCGCTTCTTCTAGTCTGTTTCGTCCCAGACAGACTTCCGTCGTACTCACCACATTTGTGCTTTCAAACCGACCTTTGGAGCAGTGTCCCAATGAAAGGGGTTGGCGTTGAATATGGAAGTTGATGCGGTTGCTTCGACGGATACGCGGACCTCACAGAAATGCATTACGAGTTCCCGTTCCGGCTGTCCATTACCGCTGGCCATCCATTATAACCTGAAGTCGGAACTTCCTTGAGGGAATGTTCGGTTCCTCTCGTACCGCTTCCGAGTTTGGCCATGCACCTTCGTCGTGCGAGTCAGCGCCTTAATCGATCTCTGCATATTTAAAGCACTGAACGCGTGGCTCTCAATATGATTTCGTACGGCGCTGACGACGTTAGCAGGGGCCCTTTTAGTATTAGCACTCAACAGAAGACAGAAGAAGACAAGATGACTACACGAGCGCCACACGAGTGCCTCGTCCGTTTGCACTCAGTCTATTACAGAATGAACCGACGCGTCCAACAAAGCATTTTATTAAGTTCCAGTCAATTACAGCACATTGCCGAATATAGAAATGACGTTAAGATAAAAGAAGCAAGAAAAATTAAGAGCGCTCTCACTAATTCGAAGGTGGGATCCGGAGAAGCCAGCGGCTGCGGCTTTACGTTGTTTCCGCGCCGTTTCGCACTTTTGAGTGCGTTGGCGCTCCTTTAATTCCCGCTATTCCTCTTGCGAGCGAATGACGTAGTACGTCCTTCCCATAGGGAGCCCAAAGGGCAGCTGCCGATAACAGGTCTAGCGCGAGCTCTGCGTCACGAGATACAGGGGCGCAACTATTGACTAGACGTGCCGCCACCGAAAATGGCAACACACGTGAATAGAGCAATGGGACGAGGTGCGGCTAAAACGCTTTTTAAATTGTTCAACAGTGCGTAGCCATAGAGAGCTTCCCCGTAAATAATTGCGACCTGTACATCTAGTCGACTTCAGAATCATCTCACTTTCAGGCAAATTTTTGGCGGCACACAGCCATTCAATAATTCGGCTTTGCCGCGCCGACGCGCAGTGGAATAACATTCCAGGGAATGTTGTCTCGTTAAAAAATTCTGCTATATTTCTTGAACGATTGTAACGTCATAGGTCTTTGTATAACGACGTTTTTTCTTGTTTTATTTTGTCTGGTACTACTATTGCATAATATCTTTATTTATTTATTTTTTCCTTCCTATATAGAAATTTCTTTGCTTCACCTTTTCTGTAGTTTCTTTCGTGCCTTATTAGTTGTCATTTTACTGCTCCCTTCCCCTCAATACTTCTCTGGTGCCTGTAGGGTAATATGAATTAAAAAAAAAAAAAAACTCACAGGGTCCCTTATGCATCCGCCTCTGTCAACCCGAAGGCGAAAGCCATCTTCTTTTTCTTCTAAGTCGATGTATTAAAACTCATAATGAACTGATTACGAGCTCGTAGCGAACCGATTTGAAAAATTGTTGCGGCATAATGCTCTTCATTCGGCACAAAACAACTTCCAGCGCCTAACTAAAATTTGCTGTGGCCTGGTGAGGGGCCCTTTAGGAAATTAATTCACTTGCTGAATACTAGCGCTTGTGTTCGTCCTGTACTTCTTTGTTCTCGTTTGTTTCCGTTCTATGCTACAAGCCAGCCGCAGTGCACGTACGAGCCCTGCATGCGCGCGAGCTCCCGCCGAGGAGCCAGTGCGCATGACGGAGGAGGAAAGTGAGGAAGAGACCAGTGGCTCGTGATATCGACAGACTCCGCGTTCGCTCTCTTTCGTCCTCGTTCTCTCTATCGGTTACGCCACCGACAACACCAACGCCAACGACGACGCCGCTCAATGCCGCAATGAGCTGCGCTCTAAAACAAGATAAGGATCCGGGGGACTGTGGAGGATGTGGAGGTAACATAAAAGGAAAAAAAGGGGTTACACCCATTCTTATTTTGATCATGTGAGTGAGCACAGCAAATAGCCTTTGCTTGCGTTGTACAATGCCAAATTGCGCATTAAAGCTGGCCCAACCGAGCGCGACTGAAAAACGTGTTTTTAGTGCAGAACATGTTTTTCAACGAATGCCCAGAGCTCACGCGAGCCTCAAGAATCGCCTGAGGGCTTTTGTTGTGCTTGGTTTTTAACACGAGAGTGTTTTATGCTGGGGTGCACCAAGACTACAGTGACGTGTTTCCGTCACGGAAGTGGCGTCGAAAAAAATTAAGGAGGGGCGAAGCGTGTAGGGAAGGGTGTTTCAGCTCCACTAACGTGAAACCTGTGTAGGTTCGAAGCATGCAGCGAGCGCCGGTGTTTGCCACAGCAAAATCACGGCTAATGGGCAATGCCAGACAGCAGAAAGATTAGACAAAGAGACCCGCAGTCCACTTTTAGTTAAAGTTCACGCAGCGAATCTTTATTGTTCAACTACGCACAAGAGAAATCGCCCACCGGCACTACATTACAGGTCAAAATCCAGTGCTTATATATACGAGGTGGCTAGTGAACGGTTGTGCAGCACGAGCAGTCTGTTTTTTTCAATCAAGAAACTCTCTAGCAGACGCTGCCTGCGTCGGCGTTGTCTCTCACTTTGATCTCGCAGTGCTCTCGGTCGGCGGGGTGGTGTCACCCTCTGGGAGCGGTAAAGGGAAGTAATGCCTCATGACCGTGGCCTCTGCGATTAGCTGCTGCAACGCGTCGTTGCTGCTCGTCCGTCCCAATTGGCGCGTTTCCAACAGGAGAAGGGCAATTTTATAAACGCCTTAACACACCGCGAGGTGGCGGCCTTAGCCCAAGCGTCGGCTTCGCGCATGGTATCCATTCATGCCAGCAGGCCTCGCCTGGCTGTAACACCGCGTTCCCCGCTTGCGCTGGCCCTGTGATAATTCGCGGAGGGGCTACGGGGGAGACGCGAAGCGCTTTGTTTCTGTCTAGTCCAGCCATGATGTTCAATAACTCTTTAAAGGGGCCCTGCGACACAATTTGAGCATGTCTTTTTCATCGGTTCTTCTGGCACTGTGGAATGCACCGATGTTGTTGCGCAAGTGGCAACGCCGAAATCGAAGCGGTTATAATTTTAATTCACGGGATAAACTACCTTAATTTCGCACTATGGCGACACACATCGGCTATTTCTGTTACAGGAAGTGGCGTGATGTCATGTGACAGTGACGACAAAGACCATTCGTTTTTGATTGGCTTGACGCGACACCTGACGTGCAATATTCATATGGTGGTAGCTAGGCCATACTACGGAGGTCTAAGAGGAGCAAAACCCCTTTTTATGCTTTCTCAGAAACAAATGATTCCTGTTTCTAACTGATATATTTTCAAAACAACGAACACGACGCTAGGTGCGTTGTGGAATGGTAATCAAAGGATACTCTTCCGTGTTTTGTCTTTTGCGGCATCGAGCGACACCGGCCACACCGGCACCTGCGAAACACGCAACGCTCAATTCGGTGCGATGCTGTCAACGAAAAAAAAAAATTCTAAACGCTTACCGGCCGACGCCTTCCGCGTCATCGGGCGTTAGCGTTTCGTCTGGGCCCATGGAGCCATCCTCGCGTTGCGCGGGGCTCAGCGACGCACTTTCAATTTGCAATGGCGTGCACAACACGCAATCAATCACTGCGTCGCGAGAGCTCGCGCTCGAGGTCTGTTAGGTCTTCCAGACTCATTTTGTGCACTACACGACAAATCATGGGAGCGTCTGCTAGCTGACGGACGTGGTTTGTCGTAAGCATGGTAACAACGCCGTCAAAAAGAGGTGTAGCAATGTACTGTGTGAAGGCCACCATGAGGGGACATTTCCGGTATGTCTTTATAAGACGCGCGCGGTGATTGGAGCCGGTCTTTGACGTCAGCGGGAGAGTGAAATCCGAAAAAAACGTTTCTCGTCGTCGTCTGCTCGAGTTTTGAACTTTGAGGACTAATAACTTCACTTTTCGTGCACCAATTTACATAATTATTTTTGCGTTCGTCTCGGCATTCATAACTACACGCATTTACGGTGCTAAATAAGGCAGTCGCAAAAGTGTCGCAGGGCCCCTTTAACAAGCTGCGGGATGGCGACACAAGTTCTGCGTCCAGTCTGCGACGTTCTTCTAGCTGTCGCGCCGCTTTTTGTAGCGTTAGCTACACTTGCCTAGCCACAGCCGATTTCGCGTGGAGCGTCATGAGCCCTGCTGCGCATGCGCGAGGATCAGTGATGTCACACAGCTGGGTCACCGGAGCTGGCATCTCACGCGCTATCCGACACCGCCGCGCGCAGCTCGCCGCTGTTGGTCTGCGCGTTCGGGCGGAGTGGCGTCGTAGGCGCGGAAGACATGCTGGCGCCGGCGCGCGCGCGGACTCCGCCACCGCCGCTGGTCTGCGCCGAATTCGAGAGGAGTGATGTCGTAGACAAAGTGGCGCCGGCGCGCGCGCAGCTATTCGCCTTCGCTGTGCAGTC
This sequence comes from Rhipicephalus sanguineus, assembly GCF_013339695.2. Classification (NCBI taxonomy): domain Eukaryota; kingdom Metazoa; phylum Arthropoda; class Arachnida; order Ixodida; family Ixodidae; genus Rhipicephalus; species Rhipicephalus sanguineus. The sequence continues at coordinate 42,673,749 of NC_051185.1, read as the reverse complement.
GCCGTCTGACATTGCGCTGGGGCCGCTTCATAGCGCCTCTGACTGGCGTTTGCAGGTGGGTAACGCCATAGAGAAGGAGAGCACAAATGCTGCTCGACGGCGCAGAAGAGCCGAGAAGCTTATCTCACCGGATCCCCAAGTAGTTGCCTGGCAATTAGCTGTTCAGCGTACGAAGAATGGACAGAAGAAGGCTAATAATCCTAGACAATGTGGAAAGCTAAGATTAATCAGCTGAACCTTTGCTAACGCTACGTATATCCTGGCATAGCCGAGCTAAGCCACCGCAAATTTTTTTCTGATTACTGCAGAACTACTACAGCTACCAAATGGGTTTGTTTATTCAGTGATCATGGACGTTAGTCGTCGGAATGGACACGTGCCGCCAAGCGTCATCGTGAGGGCATCCACGTCAAACGGTGCTATAGCTGCCAACCACCAAGAGACACTGTGCAAGCTCTCTTACATCAATGTAGCATAAACATTCAACTACTTACTTCTGTAAGAAACGTTTTACTATCCTGGTATGCCGATTCCTATGACGGAGAGATCAACCATGTTTTTTTTTGCTATAACTGAATTCGAAGCATGTCCAAGTGGCATGGCACTGAAGCAACGCTTCGCTGCAGTGTTCTCAGGAAAAATGATAACTCCTATTTTAAGAAGAGTTCTGACCTTCTTTTTCTTCAAATAACCGTACTTTTGCCGAAAACTTCCGCAATGTCTAAGAACAAGAGAGAACAGTCTATCAATAGCGTCCGTGAAAGGAAAAACTTTATAGTGTAGCCAAAGGGGACTTGTATTCTGTCTATAAGCCACCCTTAAGAATGTACTAAACATCTGAAAAGAAGTGCTCCAGTTCGAGGTGCGGCAACCGTGGCAATGCCCGTTGTTCTGACCGTCTCAGTTGACCTGCTACAAGTCAAATCGCGGAAGTTCGCATTTTAAGCCGCAGTCCACACAGTAGACGTAAAAACTGACCCCAGTTTCACCCAGTGGGGAATCTGCAGAAACAGCGGGGCAGCGGTCCTTCTGTGTTTCCCTTGTGAATTTCTGGGATTTTCTGCTATTCTGCACAAGGTGTCGGTGATTACATTATTTGTAGTGTAGAGATGCACGGAAGACCTGCGAGAACCTAGTCGCTCTGAAAAAGAAATTCGCTCGACTTCGAGTTTTATTTCTTTCCTTTTTTTTTTGCTTTCGTGCTCAAGCGGGAAAGAAAAGAGGTACAATTTAAAAACAATAGCAGCTCCACTACTGTGAAACCTGAGGAAGTGCGTCGCACGGGCACCCAGCGATTACCGCTCGTAGAGTTCTCACTGCTTCGTTTACCAAAGCGTCAATGACGCGAATGTTTGGGGTGAGCATGTGGGTTTTCCGCGGCACGAGTACAATCTTGTTCTGAAGATTTACAAACTCGGTGGGCGACATGTGCGCTACTTTTTCCTGCGCTTTATCGACTTCCTGCTTGTTACGGCAGTTGAGATACGTGTCCTCTGCAGCGAGCTCCGTCATGTTGTTTTCCCCATCAGATGTTGTTGTTGTTTGTGGTTGTGTGGAGGAAGAGACGCTTACTTCTGCAGCCCTGTCGGGAGCACGGCGCAGCGTCAATTAGATGTAGTCACGTAGCAACGCAGCGTCGACGCAGAATCGGAGCAGGGAGAGGGTCATTCGCTCGCTCGACGAGGAGGTGGCGCCCTCTCAAGCTCTCCGCCGGAGTCAGCCCCATATTTTCGAAAGGTTTTAGCAATATTAATTATTGCGATCACTATTGACTATCTCGGCTGAATATATTATTTTTGACCTTGGTCGTTCATTTTAACCCAGGTTTGAGCTTTGCTAGCCTTGTTATGGCCTGTATTGAGGGCTTTACTGTGAGCGCGATCACGCCACATGAAATGGATGGACGAAAATCCGGGCCCCTTAAGTGCTCCGCACTTAAAAAAGAAAACTTTCACTATAGGTCAAAGAAGCGACCTGTACTTCTCGGATTATCTTCAGAAACAGCGTAGTTTCAGCGCGGCCACGGCACACGGATGAAACAATACGCAGAAAGAAAACACACACACACACACACAAACACACACACACACACACACACACACACACACACACACACACACACACACACACACACACACACACACACACACACACACACACACACACACACACACACACACACACACACACACACACACACACACACACTCTTTGTGTGCCTTCTTTTGTCCACGTGTCGTGATCGCGTTTCAACTGACGTGTCCAGTATGGAAGACTTGAAAGCGTACATGCCGGAAGCATCACATGGAAACGGCGTGTACACATACGCACTGAAAAGTACACATACGCATACACAATGCATACACAAAAGTACACAATGTACACATACGCACTGAAAAGGGCGGCCACTGCGCGCGCTATAGCGAGTTAGCGTTTTGCGTTTCAAAGAACGGAACAGTACATGCATGTCTGACGTGTGTACACTTTCTTCTGGCACGTGTATCTTAGTAAGCGATTAACTACCCTTAGTTAGCACTCTAAACGTACATCGGCGTCGCCCAACTGCGCGATGACCATTGTTAGCGAGCACTAGTAACGCTTAGCTCACTGATGGTGGCGCGTTGGCGTATTGTACCCTACAACTTCACGCTTCTAACAAAAAAGAGAAAGAAAAAAACGAAAGAGAACTTGATGTAGCGATTTGGACGAGCGCTGTTTCCTCTCACGCGCACATTCAAAACACACAGTTCCCATTGTCGTCGCATCTTCTTTTTTTCTTCTGTGACGTAGTGTAAACTTGAGGCATCAAAAGTGTCAGTAGTATGAAGGCGTTCCTTCAATATCGATTGTAATTGTCATACTTGCCAGACCGATATTGTCGAGAAATTGTACGGCAATTATCGATTCTGAAAAGGAATAGGTCAGTGTCTAAAGTGTTTTCTATGTGACACTTTGACGATGCCGTCTTTTGGGAAGTACGACATGCTTAGATAGCCTTCAAATCCAAATCTAATAATATAGTACGGGTACAACATCCCGGTTGCATGGAAACGAAATTTATTTTCAGCGTTTATACCAGTATTTAGAGCAATTACTTTGAAAAAATGCTGTCGGTGAATTTCTCCCGATCTCTAAATCTTCACTGTTTTTTAACAAAGGGAACTCGAATGATGCACGTCCTACATGACATTTGCTGGAGAAACCTGGCAGCGCCAAATATTTGCTTTATAGAAGGCGTTCCAGGCCTACAGCATACATTCGGAGGAACGTATTAATCATTTCCGCCTGTGAACTTCTCTGGCTCTTTATCCTTAGCAATATGAAGCTTATGTGGAAAGCTATCTAAAGCGATCTTAGTTCCGCGTTGCTGTTGAAATGAAAACCAGAGTCTGCGATAAAAGACAACATTCGCATCGTCCATTGCCGAAAATTGAAAGTTTTGGCTGCAATGTAGTCGGCCCGGCCTAAGTCGCCGCGATTCCGTGTATTGCGTTTTGTTTCGTTTAGTTCCACCCCATTACTTCGCGCTTGTGAGGAAATCTTTAACATAACTTCCTCCCTCTTTCATCAAATCCTTTTTTTAAAGCGAAGTTGCCTTAGTCTGCTCTGTGCCGTCGTCGTCGTCGTCGTAGTAGTAGTAGTTGTAGTAGTAGTATAGTAGCAGCAATAGTAGTAGTAGTTGCTGTTGTTGTAATAGTAATAATATAATAATAATCAATCAGTCAATCAATCAATCATTTATTTAACGTGCCCAGGAACAACCGTAAGGTCTTTGTGCAGGCGCACGCAAAAAAAACAACAAAAATAAACAATACAATACAGACAGTTTTCAGAAATAACAAGAGCAAAAACACGTAGACAAAGAGAAATGAACACAAAAGGGGAGGAGTAAAATAAGACAACACGAGAAATATTGACGGGGAATAAAAAATTAGATTGCATATATACAACTATGTGGAAAGACTGAGAAGGGAAGACTTTGTACATTGTGCCACACTATGTCAAAACAGTGCAAAGCTCGGATAAAAACAATGATTGTGGGCTATGAAAAACGTCAAGATCAATAAAATTACCATTATAGAGACTTTGTATTCTGTGAACGGTAGAGTGTTGGAAGAAGCAGGGGGGTACATGAAACGGTCTGTTCTCTCTGGTTAACTTACGCGGAATTCGAAAATTTACACAATTGAGAAGTACAGGGCAGGATATGATACCGTGGACTAGCTTGTAAAGAAATAAGAGATCAGAGCGATTTCGTCGGCAGTGAAGTGATGGCAGTGATAATCATTCAGCAGTATTTGAACGAGATCCAGAGTCATTTTTAGCAAAGCGATGGTTATATATGCTGAGGAACTTTTTCTGGACTCGTTCAATGGTGTTACCGCTGGATTGAGCAATGCCATTCCATATCACGGACGCATACTCAAGTTGCGGAAGACATATTGCCGTGTACAATTTGTGTAGGGCCATGGGAGACCTGAATTCTCGAGATATTCTACAAACACATCCGAGAGAAAGAAGGCCCCGCATAGCAGCACGCTTAACGTGAGAAGAAAAGTTTAACGCGCTGTCAACAACAACACCAAGATCACTGATTTCATAAACCTTGCATAACGGCACAGAATTGACAGAGTATTGAAATGACACGCTAGATGTTTTGCGAGTGATAGACATGAATTTTGTCTTCGAGGTATTCAGAGAAAGGTTATTACCGTTGCACCATTCGGAAAAAAGAGCGCAAGTCTGACTGCAGCAGCGACAGTCGTTAACTGAATGAATTTCCTTAAAAATCTTGATGTCATCGGCATACAAGAGGAAAGAAGAATTACGAATGGCAAAAGAAACATCATTAACATAAATTAAAAGTAGGAGTGGGCCTAATACCGACCCTTGAGGGACCCCACTAGTCACTTTATACAAAGAAGACGTTTGGCCATTTACGGCTACATAACAATATCTATTGAGCAGATAGCTCTGCAGGAGATTCACAACTGACAAGTCAACATCAAAGTGCGCAAGTTTAACCATAATCAGTGTGTGGCTGACTACGTCAAAAGCCTTGCTCAGGTCACAGTAAATTACGTCAACCTGTCCTCTCTGAGAAATAGGCGTGGAGATCTGCGTCATGAAACTAGCAAGATTTGTGGTAGTTGAGCGGCCAGCGAGAAAACCATGTTGATTAGGAATCAATGAGTTTTTCACACTAAAAGACAATATGTTGTGAAGAGCCAGCTCAAAGATCTTTGATGTGGCACATAGTAGAGAAATCGGGCGATAATTAGAAGCATCTGTTTTAGAGCCCGACTTAAATACTGGAAAAACACGAGCAGTTTTCCACATGCTAGGAAATGTGGAAGTGTCCAGGCAGTTATTAAATATCGTAGTCAGTACTGGGACAAATATACTACCATAAGCGTTTAGTATGGCGGAGGGGATGCCATCTGGCCCACATGATAATGATGGTTTTAAGCGCTTAATGCATTCGCAGATAAGATTTTCATCCAGCGACAAAGCACTGGATGAGCTAACCGCCTTGGGCTGTTGTCTGATATCAGTGCTAGAGTCTGAGGCCTTATAAACGGATGAGAAATGCGTGGCAAAACAGTCAGCGACGGCATGCACTTCTACCCCATTTGAGTCCAGTAGTGTGAAGGACGCTCCGCTTTTGCTAGACCGTTTACGTACATACTTCCAAAACTCAGCCGGCCTGTCATGGGCGCTTTTTTATAAGAATTCAATATACGAACTATGATCCCGTTTATATAGGCGTTTAGAGAGAGTTCGAAAGAAGCTGAACTCTTCCTTCCACTCGCTGGATGGAGAACATTTAGATTTCCTGTGTGCGTGATCTTTATGCTTCAGGGCACTGATAAGTGCAGATGAGAACCAGTGGGGATATTTACGTTGTTTAGGTGTTTATTGGGGAATAAAATTACGCATGCTGCTCAGTACAAGCTCCGTAAACCGATCAACCTGCTCATCAACATTTGGTTTGTCAGTAACCTGTGACCACTCAACGGTAGACAAGTGATGATAGAGGCCCGTGTAATCACCTCGCTTAAAGGCAAATCTCGGAGATTTGTTTACGTAACTGCTGAAGCTCGTTGTTTCGGCTGATGCGGATAATCTTACGTTAAGTGGTGGGTGGAATTTGTCCGGACGTACAAGAGAGATGTCGGAGCGGGAAACTTCAAGGGGTTGATCGTTTGACACACACAGGTCTAAGACGTTGCCACTGGAATTGACGACTGAGTTATGTTGCAGTAGGGAATTAAACGCCAGAAAGTCCAAGAGCAGGCTGCACTTTTTCTCTATGAAATGACTGTAATGAGAAAAAGTAAGCGTGCTCCAGTCAATTCCAGGTGCATTGAAATCCCCAAGAACAATAATTCTGTGCCCACTATGAGAAGATACCACAAGTTCAATGGAAGACATGACATCATGAAACGAGGCAGGGGACATGCTGGGCGGTAAATAGAAACATCCAATCAACAATTTTTCACTGCGCTCAAGGTTGGTTTCTAGCCAAATGGATTCTTCGATAGTTTCTAGGTCTTTCCGTCTAACGGATTTCAGATAATAATAATAATAATATAATAATAATAATAATAATAATAATAATAATAATAATAATAATAATAATAATAATAATAATAATAATAGCAGTAGTATTTCTAGTAGTTGCTCTTGTTCTTGTAATAGTAACAGTTGTAGTAGTAGTTGTAATAGTAGTCACGAAGGTCACGAGGCCAGAGGAGGAGTGAGAAAAGATATAAATAAAACCAAATGATGACGAAAGCGATGCTAGAAAAGATGATGATGAGAAATGATGGCGATGATAATGACGCTGATAATGACGCGCCAGTACGTCTGCCACGGCTACGACGTCACTCGTCTTAGAATATTACTTACTGGGTGCCGGCACATACAAAATCCACTGCACATCACATGCAGTCTGCCGATGAAGACTAGATTAAGCGCGGAAAGATTTGTCAAAAGGGGAACGGTCCGCCTGGAGTTGTTCGCCATCACGAAAAGTGCTCTGCTTCTTGTATTGTTTGTTTTTCGTTTTCTTTGCAAAATTATGAAGTTTGAGAATCTTACTCCACTTCTGAACTTGGCAGAAAGCTTGAAGGCCCTTGACAAGGAAACGTTCTGGTTCAATCTCGACTTTACTATATAAACTGGACGGAAGATCGAATGAGACACTTTTGTGCAGCAGTAATCGTGCCCACTTTTCGCTGGAAAGTTCATAAAAACCAACTTCCGCTATCGAGTTGAGTCTCCAGAAGAAAACTTAATATCTGTCTTAATTATCCTTACGTTAATAGTACATCTAGTCAGGGAACTCTGTTCCACTTAGCATATTGTATCGGAAAAACATTCCGGCCAGTTCTACGGTGTAGAAACCGTCGGACAGCGAATCTGGCGCCCTTTCGGTCAGGCGTTACATTTTGCTCCTATGTTTAGGTAAATTTTCCCCCCAGGATTTCTTTGTTGTTTCTTCCTTCTTCAGGTTAAGCCACGTGGATGCCGCGGAACTATATGCTCATTCACGGCTGCGCTGGAACGCTATGGTAGCGTTCCAGAGCGTTCTCCCAAAACGCGTATTGCTATCAGAGCTCCACAGGAACGGCCACCCTGAGCCAAAACGGATAAAGAAGCGAAGCTTCGCGCAGTTGAAGCCCGGATGGCGGCCGGAGTCACAGCGAAGGGTTCACCTGATGCAGTTAGACATGACTAAAGGTTTTCTGTCTTTCACTCCGCTTAGTGTGAGATGCTACGCACCAGGCGTCGAAGCCGTCTTGGAGCGTCTGTGCTTGAAAGCGGAATTGGAACTGTGTGCTTCTTGATATGATGCGCTAGCCGCGTTATCTACGTAATCATTTCCAGCTCAACCTACAATGATTGGGTAGCCACTGAAATTCAACCTCATGGCCTTTTGTAGCGTTAGCTACACTGGCCTAGCCGAGCCAGTTTCGCGTGGCTCCTCAAGAGGCGTGCTGCGCATTCGCGAGGATCAGTAGTGTCACACAGCTGGCGCATCGGAGCTGGCACCCCCCGCGCACTCCACCGCTACCGTGCGCGACTCGCTGCTGCCGGTCTGCGCTTTCCAGAGGAGTGACGTCGTAGCCGAGGTAGACGTACTGGCGCCGGCGCGCGCGCAGCTGTTCGCCTTCGGTGTGCATTCGCCGCCTGACACTGCGCTGGAGCCGCTTGATAGCGCCTCTGACTAGCGTTTGCCAGTGTGGTATAGCCATAGAAAAGGAGAGCGCAAATGCTGCTCAACGGGGCAAAATAGCGGAGAAGCTTGACTCATCGGATCCCGAAGTAGTTGCCTGGCAAAAGAAGTATACATGTGCCACATAATCCGTATACCGTGTGTGTGTCATAGAAGCAGCAGTAAGCATGATAATCAAGCTAATCCTTGACAATCAGGAAAGTTAAGAATAATCAGCTGAATCTTTGCTAACGCTACGTATATCCTGGCATAGCCGAGCTAAGCCATTGCAAACATTTTTTTGTCTGTTTTTTGGCTCAGCGTAATGATTTGGACTCTTCGCATTCACGCACTCCTCGCTATGTCCAGCGTGAAGCGCCAGATATAGCCCGGACACTAGACCTTCCTCTTAGTTTCATGACTATTGCTAGCACTTTATCCGGAACCTCATTCAGAGTGCATGCTAGCAGGAAGCCAAAGTTGTGGCATGTGGTTAAACTAATAGACTTAATTTGAGATGTTTCGTGAGGCTGAATCCCTTAAACGCGACCTTTACGGGCCCGTTCCCAGAAACACTGCAGGCAGTTATCAACAGAAAACGAAGGCTGTTTCACATATACCAAAAGTGGGCCTTGCCTATTATGAAACAGCGACGCGACAGCTCGCGCAATGTTGCTAGGTGCATAATGCCTCCGGGCGCCAGCCCACGATTACGAATGGACGAGCTAAGCCCTGAACGCTGGGTGAAGAAGTTGAGAAGGAAAAGCACGGCTTGGGAGGAAGGTAACATTTAGCTCTCAGAGTCTTCCTTGATGTGATATGCTTCCTTTAAGTTACGGTGCGAATGACTTTGTCTAGTTGTGGCGTAACCTCCTAAATACTTTCGAAAAACTGTTTCAGGGATCCTCAAAAACAATATGCTTCTTGACGTAGAAATTAGTTCGTTTGCAATTTTTTTTTCCAGTTTCAATGTAGCGGCATTTCAATCATTACAGAGTGACATTGTCTAAGCAATGCACACAGGCTGCATTATTCACAGGGGAACTAAAATATCCATGTTCTAATAAAATACATTCAGCAAAAAAATTGCAGGAGGTACAACGCGCCCTATCGGAATCTACATGCAAAGCAGCTCTATTGTAATTGCATATTTAGATACACTATTAACGACTATTCAATGTTGATTGATTGATTGATTGATTGATTGATTGATTGATTGATTGATTGATTGATTGATTGATTGATTGATTGATTGATTGATTGATTGATCCTCACGACACGATGCTCCATTCGGAGCCTCTTCCACCGCTTTCAGTAATGGGTTAGGGTGTCCACTAACTCAACGGTCACTGCTGACATGACTTGTCTCCGAGGCCTTCCTTAAGTAGATCATAACCGGAAGAGAAGCATATAGCAGAAGAAACTTAACTACAGACCGGAAGCGGAAACTGGCAGTGAGCCTAAAAGACCGGAAGTAGAAACCAGAAGCCCCTGGGCCGACTGTAAGTGACATAAATAATAGATGAAGTTAGCTACGTTTGCTTCTTTGATCACTGCTGCCAGCATCAGCAAGTTGAGATGGTCACAGAGAAAGCTTCATTTTAATATAAGGAACTACGGTGCAATCATTCCGGAAAATGTTATTACGCCGGTGGCGGCACACATGTTAGTAATAAACTTATAAATATTGCCAATCCTGTAAACAGTCGCTGTGCTTTTCAAGTGCTTTACTACATACTATGATGCCGTAAGCTGAAGCAGGTGGGTATCCTGCAATTGCTCTCGGACTTCGAATAAAGAATAAAGAAACAGCCCATAAAAGAGAGTCAGAATAAGCCCCGACTTGTTTGCGTATATATAGCCGCATATATAAGTAGAACGAAAGACCGGAACGAGAATCAATAACGCATTTGTTTTCATTTCACGCATCGGCATCCCAGAAATCTCCATTCCCTGGTCAAGTGGGCCGGTTTATTCAGACCGCCTTTCCGGAACGGTAAACATGCTTTTCCCATTAGAAGAAACGGCGCTTTGTTTTCATCTGCGATCACAAATGCATTGCGAAAAGGTAGTCGTGCTTCGTGAAGACCACAAATGTTGCTGGTCTAGCCATCGATTTGAGTACAAGTTCTCTTGTTCAATTTTTTTTCTTCCGCCTCATTTGGAATGGTGCATCCCTAAAAAGTACTTATTTTTTTCTGAAATAATGTAGGCGTCTCTATATTACGTTCCGTTATGTACTCTTCGTTCTGATCCACAGTTGCTATGAATATAAGTTCATATAGCGCCCTAAATTTCAACATTGAACATACCACTGGGATTTTACGTTTTTTTGCCGTGCACGGCCGCACTTTCATCTCCTGGTATCCATTCCATGGCTCTAACTGACTAACATTTATCTATCCATCTCATGACGTGGCGTGCCCATATCCATTTTTCTTCGCCTTTAATAACAAATAGGAAATCGGCTACCCCCGTTTGTTGTATATCTATTCAGCTGTCTTCCTATCTCGTATGTATGTACCCATCATTTATCCATTCTTCTTCCATTTTTCTCCTGACAGCCGTTGTTAAGCAAACGAAAACCTAAACCTATGACGATAAGTTAAAGATTCTGAAAACATTTCAGAAAATAATATGCTTAAGAGCTCTCTAAACTATGGTAATGCGTGTCATTTTTTTTTGTTGTTGTTGTTTTATACCCTTGCGAGGGAGAACAACCATGAACCTCCACGAGCTCGCAGCACTGCGCAGCGAACACTTTCCCCGGTCCCGTTGTTGAAAACCCATTGAAATGCACCTAAGGTCATAAATTTCCTGAAAGGATAGGATGTCCTTGAAAAAAAAATGAGACGCAGTTGTCTAGGAACAACTTTAAGCGTGCTTTGCGGCAATACTCCACGCGTGAAAGGCGTGCGTTGACTTTCTTTCCAGTTCGCATCGATTTACGCCCTGCTGCACCACAAGATTTCTACTCTGAGCGGGCTAAACTCCGAAGTTCATGGAAATATGTCTTGTCTGGGCAGCACCGAAACAAAAATAAGTAAAAAGCTGAAATGTGTCAGAAGTTGACCTAGAAGAACGTTTGTCCGATGTTGCTGTACCCTTTTTATCTGTACTACATGCTCACACAAGTTCCTTTTGCGATAGCTCTCTTATTTTCTTTTTAAAGCGCATAAAGATGAGAGGGATTGGAAAGAACACATTGAGGAAGCATTTTTCCTCGGTAAATGAAACGAAAAATCGGATGCAGCCAAAGGTGCTCCTTGTGACGTCCCGAGCTGCTCGTCAAAATACGGGATGCCTGCGAATTTCAAAGAACGCCCTTTTCTGATAAACCTACAGCAACACGGACCCGAAAAAAAATACGGCGAGTCTCACATAAATCGCCCTTTCTTTGAAGTGAGTGCTCGCGGCGTGAGTCGTCTAAACATGGGAACGAGCGCGCGTGGGTGGGTTCTGATGCGAACGATATGCGTGGATAGTTCTGTGGAGCCGAAGTATAGCTTCATGTTGATCGCCGCGCGGCACGACGTTCTCAGGATTTGCAGCAAACGGCTAAGAAACAGCCCGGTAGCAGCGCAGCATTTAAAAAAGATGCATATATATATATGTAATCTCACGTTCCCTATAAAAGCCTTTGTGCACTGTGGACAAGCAGCTACTATTGTTGACCGACATTTTACAGCAATGAAAAGATGGTATTAAGAGCAGGAAGGGCAGTTGTTAGTATTAGTTACGAAAACGCGTGAAAAAAATAAAGAAAGAACTAGCATTTACCACATAAACAGCCCTATTTCATCCACCTCATTTCATATCACCGAGGGCCGATCATCGCTATAAGGTAGGCCTACTATCCTGTCGCACCAGATTGTGCAATGACTCGTTTGTTCCTAGGACAAGCGCCGCCTGGGGCCACCTTCCCGCCTCCACCGCCTGCATAATGGACGAAAAACATTTCAAGCTCGCCGTACAAGATTCCCAGTAACTTCTCGTTTTTTCCTTTTTTGTTAACTACACTTGTAATTACTGTTTTCACCACTCCTTTCTGTAGTGCCTTCGGGCCTTGCAAGTATCTTCAATAAATAATAAATAAATAAATAAACAGCAATACCATGCCTGCCCAGCCTGCACCCAATATGCCTACCGAATAAGTACGCCAGACTTGCTTCATCGTTACTAAAGCGTACTGGCATGAATGCTGTTGAACATTGTAATCTTGTGAATAGTATAATGATGCAGATTTAGAGTACCATTTCGTTCCATGCTTTCTGTTGCTTTACGTTCGGCTGCAAATTTGCATCAATATATCTCTATTGCTTCGCCGTCGTATTTTGCTTCCAAAGATGAAACTGTGTTCATGCGAAGATTGTTTATGTTCATTTCACCAGTTCATATGAAGTGGGTTCCCGAAGTTCAAAATAATGTTTACGCGTTGCTTTACTATCAGATCCGATCGACGCCTTCTGAGTAAGTTTACGCAGTGAACACACAAAACTCTGTTGCATTAAGCATGAATTGTTAAACATATTAAACAAAGCTTCAAGTTGTATTTCTCCCTCAGCACAGGGTATGTTACGCTTAATTAATGGGTAGCCCGAAACAAGCTACATAGGTATTCACAGAGACTGTTTAGAAAAGATAATAGGATATCTCGCACTTTTTTGGGCATCAAGTACTAAGCAGTTTTCTTATTACCATTTATTTTGCTCGGAAGCAAATAAATGCTGGTTTAAACTAACCAAAAGAGTTGCTACTGCAAGCTTCGGGTCATTAAAAAAGTTTTAATGAGCACGACGATGTCCTGATATGCAATATGACCCGCGGCGTTCGATCTTTAGTAAGAAAGAAAGTGTGGGTCGTGAGGGTTTTGGATGCTCGAGAGCACTTCAGAGCACTCGTTTAATTAAATACTGACGAAACAAGGGTTCATGGTTCAAGTTGCTTTGCAACCTCAAGCCGAATGATCTCTCGAAATCCACCAGCTGACTTCCAACGACACAGTATTCATTAAAACGTTTCGGTTTCTCTAGGCCCATACACGCATAAGGTAACACATAGCTTGTATGTATCGATAACGCATTGCATTTATAGAGGTCGCCGAACCATAGCACTTGTGGGGCATGCATTATCCGTCTTTTAAGAGGCACACACAACTTTAACGATTGTTCGTCAGTACAGGTCACAACAAACTGCGCATATTCAACATTATAATACGTCTTTGTGAATATATCTTGTTTTAAGTGTCATAGAAATGAGGTGGACGCCCCGGGCTCATTAGTGACATCGCCGTTGGCGTCGCCGTGATGTTTTGCATAAAGTATAAAGCGATAATATCGCCTCACGCGGCGTATGTACAGATGGGTCCACTGTTAAAGGGAACACTTGCGTGCAGGGCATGTTTGGATTTCGCTCTCTTGCAAAAACATAGTGGCTTATATTTGCACAAGACTACTGATAGTTGACAGTTCCGCCTCTTTTTGATAGACTTGTGCAGTGCATGAACGATGTTTCCCTGTTAACTTGCTTTTAGCGGGCCAGCAAAATGAAAGGTGGTCATTGAAGTGTTCCCTTTAACAGTGGACCCTACTGTACATGTACGAGTGAAAGCGTGCGAGTGCTGCCGACGATCGCTGTTCAGGCTGGGAGCAAATGCGCAAACCGTCGTTCATCATGCATATGGTGCATTGAGATAGGAGCCTGAGGCGTGGGGGAGGGGGTTGTGCGGCTCCGGTAGAAAATGCGTACTTTGATCGACTAAGCGTCAGCACCAGCGTTCGCCGTGTCCGGTATCTTTAGAGGAAATCGGCAGATGGCTCATAGCTTTGTCGTGCTCTCATCGCAAAGTTTACATTGAAGCCACAGACAGCGTGAAGGTCACTTCGCTAGCTGCAGCCTCCACGTTTCCCAAAGGAGTGAGCTGCTTGCTCTAATTCGCATACCATTCCAAAATGTTGATATCGCAACTATTGTTTTGCCCTTGCGGCGAGACTGTGACTTTTTGTTGAAAATTTGAAATTCTTCAGTTCTCCTTTTTCATAAGTGAAACACGATAGTTCGCTAAACCGAAGTCAAGATGGAGTCGACGGAGGGAAAGGCCTTGTTGATGAACAGTTTCTTAAACGATACTACGGTGCTCATACAGGTTGCCAAGATGTTTCCATTGGTGGACCTGGTTTTGTCGAAGGTTGCCTTGTCATTCTTGGCCTGGTGTTTCTTAACGGCTTGCCAGAGGAACCTCACATGGCGTCAACGTTCGTGGCAGTTTCTTTTCTGTACACAGGTATCTACGTCACACGCTTCAACTCCTCTAATCCGCTAAAACTAACGCGGCTTTGTTGATAAGGCCACCAAGAACGAAGATCTGTTAGGATTTTGGAATGTCAAACCGGAATGTTTGGGGCACTTCACTTGTGTTTGATTATCTTCCATTCGACACATCACATGGTATGATTTATCATTTTCAACATTAGAACATTTTGAAAAAGAAGTATGCGACATTGGTGACTCTATCTTCAGAAAAATAAATGCGAAGGTCTTAGCAATAGCGTGAGACATATGCAGCCTATTTCAAGAAGGAACGAAACGAAAAAGTAAGAAAAAAGAACGGTGCGTCATTTTCCGGCTTCGATACACTTGAACACGAAACGACTACCTTCCCACGAGATTCTGCAGATGTGGAAGTAGCGTAAAGACAGAAAAATATAGAACTATGTTTCCTTCTTCCAGATGCAAGTTAATATAAAAGATAAGGCGCCCATGTTTCAACGCGCCATGGAATTATTTTGGGTAGTCTATGGTCGCATTCTACTCAGAAGGTAATATTCATCGATATCACTGCACTTGATGGCATGTGGTCATTCTTGTATAGCCATCATATTTATTTTTAAAAATTTATAGAGACTTATTTTAGGAGATACCTACAAGAGGTCCAACTATAGGTCATATCTGCGGCTGTAAGTATTTTTATTGATTATCGAAGGCAACCTCTCAAATTTTATTGATACATGTCCCATGGCTGTTGCTCCTTATAACAGTCGTTTTCGTTCGTTGCACTACTATGTTACACTGCTCTGTGAAAATGTTCTTTTCGTTCATGAAATCATGGCGTGAACTTCAGATCAAGTTCAGATCTCTCCTTTGTACTTAGTTCTTAACCTAATTGCGATAATCCTCTATAATTAGGCGCGTCAAACTTTCGAACTCAACAGTTTTATGCTACTTCTTCTAACTCTCAGCAAGGTAAAGGTACACAACGTCGCTTTTTTTATTTTTTAAAAATCGGTCATCACCTACCGCCTATTAGTATCATTTTCTTTCATTGCAGTGCATCAGCGTATGTGTCAGGTGAGCAAACTTCATCCCGCCTTCAGGCCACAACCAAAACAAGGTAAAAATTGGGCCTTAGAGAGCCTTCCTTCCTCCACCCTTCCGCACACTGTTTCAGGTGGTTTAATGACAAAAATGACTTGGGAAAATAATAAAAAGACATTTCGGTGAATTACTCCAATGGCACTCAAGTTTATTAATGAACGCGGGAGGCCTCAGGGATGGAGTTCGGTGACACTGAGTTTCATAATCACCTCCCAGTGTTGCCTAATGCTTTGCGAAGCGGCCTTAATTACCTACTCGGCTGTTTTTTTTGCAAACTGTTGACGCGGTCCCTTTAGGGCTGTGAAGGATTTGTCGATGACTCCACGAACGATCTCATTATGCACGGGAGACCTGCGATTCAGCACTTCTACATCGTAGGTGTAGGTTGAACGACATATACGGCGCGATACCCATTTCTTGACGTAACGAAGGTTTACTTGTCGGTGCTCACCTAAGCGGCGAAAGCGTTTTCGTGAAGTTTCGGAGGACGTCGTTTTGGAGCCAGACGCGCACTCAGCATGTTTTCAAACGCCCTTATACCGACCTTATACCGACCTTGAATGAATGGCACGTGTTCCAAGGCGCACAGATCGCTTGATGATAATGTTAAGCAGCCAGTCGGAGTAGTCATCAGTCGCTTTATTTACTAGAAGGAGGAGTGACCAACGACGAAAAATAGCAAACAAAAAGCGAGAATACTGAAGCGGTCTGTGCCTGAAGCATCAACGCGGAGGCATCGGGAAGAAGAAGATAACGGTCAGAATTGTTCCGATCAGGTTAATAAGGCTGTCTGCTGTGGATGCCTGCTACATTATTATGGTGCGGGCTGAGGCTTTATTCTTTTCATACCTCACAATAAAGAATGTCTGGAATACGAGCTCAATAGCATAATTTTTGTAGTCTTACGTTGATGTATTCCTTATTATTGTTAGTTCTTCTCTTCCTTTTTTTAACATTTTACATTCTTCGAATAAGATTTTAACTTTCAATTACGCACTCTTGGCCCATCCCCCAGAGTGGGTACGTGCCATAGAACAGAAGGATAAACAAAACAAAACAAAGAACGGGGATCATAAATGGCGGAAGACATCCGTCTCTTTATAGCTCAATGTCTGAGCAAATTACCTTCAAGGAACGCTATATTTTGCCGCAGCCGTCAAGCGAACATGTGGGTGACATTCTTTGTTGATCGAACGTCTCCAAGTGGGATAACCTTCTCCAGCTACCAAGTGGAAGGTGAGCCAGCGCAGAACCTTGCCCGAGATACCACAACCGCTACCCTCGTCGAGTCGATGCTACAGAGAGCTGCAATCAGCCGCGAAGAACTTCTAGAGACGGGATCCGCCAGGCTGGCCCTGCAGCTGGACGAGCTCGAGGACTGCATCTTGAAGCCTTCACGCCGACGCACCGTTCAAAAGGAAGCATCGGCGCAGGTGAGCATTTTACGAACCTCATCGAACAGCAACAACGACAGATGACGCAGCAGACTGAATTTCTTGCAAACGTAATGAGATTGCATGACCACCGACGTAACATACAATGCCGCAGGTTTAGAGCTGTGAAAGCGCAGCTCCAAAGAGCTGCCTTTTTGCTGTTGCCTTTTTGCTGTAACAATGCCAGCGTCAATTTACTGGACAGCCATGCTTGATTTCATCGTCTTAAAATCCGCAGCTTGGAAAGTCATGAAATTACATACATAATTGTCTTGTCATGAAATTAGATAATTTTCGAGTTTGCAGGGATGTCAGCTGCTGAATGAAAGATCACGGGTGATCGCTTGGAGCGGCCATCGTCACAAACATAATACCCTAGTAAATGCAGGAGATAAACAAGTTGATGCTAAGGACAATGATGGTAATGATGATGAAAGAGACGCTATAATTGAAAGAACACGACGTACTTCTTTTGTGTTACGAATTTTCGCTTATCTCGGCACGTATAGCAGTTGCACATACTTTGCTGGCATAACGGTGTCACAGAAGCGAGAAAATATGAGCTTCTTTGTAGTACGACAAAGTCATTATCGGGCACTCTGGATTGCAGGACAGGCGATCCGCGTTCTTCCTCCATAGAATGCTGTTCAATGTACTACAGGCACGAAAAAAAAAATACGAACAACGCGCCTTCGCTAGTGTCGTGCTGTACGGGTGACGAAGAAAACCCTTCCATATCTGTGTCCAACATATATACCATTTTGCAGTCATTCTTCCTCTTATTTTCTTCCGACGTATGTATTGAATTACCTGAACCTTATTTCCCTCCATAACTTGGCCAATCCTCCGCAACGGGTATTCGCCAACACTAATGGAAAACAATACGCATCATTGCGCCTTCATATCTCTCTTTGATTTATCGTAGCGCGTAGTGCTTGTGTTCTCAGCTCCCACAGAAACTAGCAATATAGGTCGATTTCGGGAACGAATATGTTGCTCGCAGGTGTCACAGTGTCTGCACATCGAATGCTGCGTAACTGATCGACTCAAGCAATCTATTACCTCAGAATCACTACCCAGTGTCCTATATTACTAGCGTAAATAACAAACACACACACACACACACACACACACACATATATATATATATATATATATATATATATATATATATATATATATATATAATATATATATATATATATATATATAATCTTGAATTTCGATGACGTCAGCGTCGACATTCCAGCTCCCGAAGAGTCGCGCATTCTCGACTTGATGCTGTGCATGTACTGTTGGTAGGCGACAGAAAGAACAGGCAAGGCCAGGGAGGTATTCTCGATACCATCACCGCGAGTGTTTTCATGCTGCCGAATCGTGGAGCAAATTTTATACACACAAAGAGGTAACTATGAACCGTTCGTCCGAGCTTCCAAGTCTGTACGCCTGACTATAGAGTTGAAGCCTTTGTGGGGCCAGAGGTCCGGTGCTTTAGGAAATGACATGCTGCAAAGGCAACATGGTGAATATCTGTACTAAGACGCAATATAGGTGCTGTAACGGAGTATTTCTTTCTATTGTTCATGCTGCCTATTTGTCATTTCTACAGCAATATAATTTCATGCATCACATTTACGTATTGAAGCGGCGTTCCTAAGATGCGTGCTATTGAACGTATTAAAGAAATTTAGCCGCCATCCGTCCATGTGAACGTGAATGTCCAGCGAAGCTGTATCAAACACTACACATGCTGATGAGGGGGGTAGGGTATGTTTTATTATTAGATGCGAAGCAGCTTAAGGCGGAGTTCAATCCGGTGGTGGTGGCGTGCGGCGTGACCACCCTTACTGCGCATGCGCATCTTCCTCCCCGTCCTCTCCTACGCTCCCCCCTCTCGCGCGCCTCATTCTCTCCTGCGCAACGCCGCGATAAGCGCCAGCGCATGCACGTCCCCTCCCCATTTCTCTCCTCTCCTACGCTCCTCCCCTCTCGCGCGCCTGTCTACCGCGTACCCCGCTCGCCCTGTGAGAATTCACGGCCAGGCTAGAGGGAAGACACGACGCGCGTAGCGTTCCTTTTCGCGTTCCACGACGATTTGAATGGATGGATGCAGCTTACGGCGCGGGACTTCGCCCCAGCTTAAGAACCTGGCGAGCCAGCTCCTAAAAAAAATTACACCATCTCCCGCTCAAGCGAGCCATCTCCCCACTGCTTCGCATCCACTCATAGTTCCCTTTAGTGGGAGATGGTGTAATTTTTTACTTTGGAGTAATGATAGTGATAATCGCTTTGTGATCGCTGTGGTAGACTGTGATTGGTTCCGCTACCATTTTCATCAAGTCGATCTTTTTATTTTCGTCGAGAATTGTATTCACGCTGTTCCTGCGGCGTCTTGAAGTGATAATCGACCGAACACTCCGTACAGGTGGTTAACTAGCTGAGCCGAAACGTGTGACTCCGGTGTTTGTTACTGTGGTAATGCCGACTAATCATTAAAATCTTCCTGAACGGTTTTCGTACTGTATTGTATCCACGCTAGGTGGTGGTGGTGGGGAGAAAACTTATTTTCAGTAGGAATTTTCGCGGAGATGCTCCGAGTAGTTATTCAGGCTGTTCTTCTGGTGTCTATAAGCGATAACGAACCAAGCACTCCGTACAGCACTCCGTTCACCGCCCGTGTGTTCTCTTGTCAATTTTAAGTGGACCAGTATGGTGAGTAGTGGGATTTGCCCAACTTCTGTGGCAAACACGCGCTATAGGAGTGTTGTGCTTACGTCACGAAAATTTCCGACCAATGAGAGGTCTGCAGTTTCGCTGTCAAACAATGTACAAAAAATAAATATAATGATCCAGTTGTTTACTGAGCACCATTACATATACTACTGATATTACCATGTCTCTTACCTCCGTCTGCCTCGGCTATTGCTGTGGGCGTTTTCGAGGTGTAGTAGGGTGCGCATTTGGTCTGGTTGGTTCACGATTACGAGTGAAAAACAGCGCTAAAACGACGGGACAAGATCTTGTGTCCTTTCTTGCCCCGTCTCTTTAGCGCTGTTTCGCTCGTTTCCGAGGTATTCGTGGAAGTCATACTCCTTGATCATTAAACGAAGTCGGCTAATAAACAAATTACAATTACTGTTGTTTTTACCTCAAGCTTTCTGTCTCCCTTTTCGTCATTCAAATATTTCTTAAATACGCGTTACGAAGAGAGAACGCCCAGCAACTATTGATTTTTTAGAAAATTGCCTGGACTTATGCAGACTGAGTTCGTACGCAGAGGGCGCGTGAAATCCGGAACAAACATAACTTGTTTGCCTTATTTGTTCGCCCCTAGAACACGAACAATCTACTGCGCTCGCATGTTAAACTATCATATACCTCCGCCGCTTAATGATAAAGAGCTCCGCGTAAAGTAGATTTACTTTACTTATTTGCTTTCCTGTGATACTCCTATTTTTTTTTTCAATGTTTTCCCTTCACGAGTCAATGTGCGATGCAATGTGCGATTGCATGTGTTTCGTGTAATACGAAAATGAAAGCCTTAATTTAGATAAAGTTAGACGCGTTAACTTTGCGCTGCATCCGTAAGGGATTAAGAACTGTCTCGGAACTGTCTGCCTCATAAAGACAGGATTGCGACCTCAACGTTAATAATGAAGTGCACAGTGTCGCTAGGGTAAGCGATGTTCCTTCGTTGATAACGTCTTGCTTGTTCACAAAGATGCGATACTGCACCTTAAACTTTCGCAACGTAACTCGTAAGGCATCCGCCCCATTACGGTTAGTGTTGACTACGCTACTGGCCGTGAGAGCGCTTTCGCGAGAGCAGGACCTACAATCTAATTTAAAGGTTTGTAGCTCTGGGAAAAAAACTCAAACGGAAAACCGCGCATACTGCGAAATAAACAGTCAAGTGGCGTGTTCTCCGAATTTTACCTGCTTGACTTTACTGTATATTTGTGCGTAAGCGGTAAACAGGAACTGCAGTAAATCTCAGAAAGCCCCTAAGATTGCAAACGGAAAGCCTTCTTGGTGTGGGTGCACCCTTTGTTAAGGAGTTGGTTGTAAAGGGAAAGCCTTCTTGGTATGGGTGCACCCTTTGTTAAGGAGTTGGGAGAATGACTAGGCTTACTGCAACACTATCGAGGAGCCTATACGTTTCTCAAGCATGCTGACACGAACAATTGTTTGGATTAACAGTTAAAGCAGACAAGGGACGCAGATTTAAACAGCCCGATCACTGACTCACAATTGAACGCTTCAATGCGGCAACATTACTTTATACACGCACAAACACCAAAATGTGCGTGGTCAGTATCAGGCAAGCAAGACACTACAGAATATTGTAATCAAGAATTTGACATCTCTATTTGGAAGGCTAATAGACCTTCCACGAAAGCGAAAAGCTGAATCTTTGCGTACGTGGAAAGAATCGACAATATTGCTGCTTGTTTTTTTATTTTTATTTCAGAGTGGAAGTTTTGTAAGACTAAAGTTTAACAAGGCACCGCGAACAGCATAATTTGCAGCTTTGCAACCAACTCTGTAGGAACACGTTTTGCGCCCTTCGAGAATTTTTTTTTCTTTATCTCACGAAAGCAATCTTCATCTTGCTTGTTCGAGTTTCCTTTCTCGGAAACTCGGCGCTCGCCGCATTTCCGATTACGAATGCTACGTCACGTCGATTGCGCGCACGCCATTCGTGACCTGGAAGCATGGCGGACCTTCGGCGATAATGCAAGAAAAAATTAATATGGCTATGCGACAGAAAAACGCCCCGAGGATGCCTTTTTACTGTTTCCTTTTTTTTTTACAATCCTTCGGAATTCTCGACCGCAGCTTGAAGAAACGCATCGCACGTACCATATTTCCCTGTTTATTATCTTATACAAAGCAAAAGTTTTTTTCGCGTTGATATACGACGGCGTATAAGATGATAAGATAACGAAATATCACGTCTCCGATCCCACGACTCGAACTTCAGTCACGCTCCGCATCTTCAAGAGCTTGCTCTTTCTGCATTACCGTTGTCAGATTCGGCATCTGCTTTACTAGAGCTGGGAGCTCTGAAGCCAGTGAATTATCCTTACACCGCATGCGTACTCCGTCTAAGCATCACCGGCGATGCGTACATCCTGCGAAGACTTCGCTAAGCACTATCCTGTGTGTGCGGCATGCTTTCATTATTCCGGGAACGTATACCCATGTGCCTGTCTCTTCGCTACGTGTCCTGAATAAATTCAGAGGGCATATCTTTCCAAACCGGAATGCTTTATCCAACGTGTATTTCGGTTCCCTCGATAATACGATGAACACAGAACTTTCCAAACGTCTGGTGAGACGCCCCTTGGGCGTTGACACGCATGAGAAGTCAATAAATTTTCACTTCCTACGCACCTTATGAGCGTGGGGTTTGGCTTGGTAAAATAAAGAGCGCTCGGCGTTGTTTTTTTCCACTAACCGAAGATCAGTGGGAGGCCGAGCTATCGGACCCAGACCTGAAGAATCAGCGCGGCCTGGTTCAACGGGCATGAGAGATGGCGAAGGCCCGCGGCTACTTAAATAAGGAGGTCGCCCACCTTGGTCGCGCAGTGCGCTTGCTCACTGTAAACCTTTATTCTCTCTCTCTCTCTCTCCTATTTCTGCTCACGAGAAAACTTCTAAAGTTGTGCAAGCTGATGAACGCACAACCTTTCTTACTGCTCTGCCAAACGTAGGTGTCGCTTCGTTCCCCTGCGCTATTTCGCGTCGCATATCATGTCCCGTTGACGCGTAGAAGATGGTATCCATCAGACAAAGTAGTCCAAACCTGAATGATCTAATGCTTGGTGAGCGTCGCAGCCGCAAGTTTTTTATAATACTGTAAAATGTCACAAAATGTCACACTGGAGTCGACGCGTCGGCAAACGGACTTGTCTTCTTCATGGTTGCAACTCCAGCAAACCCCGTGTTCACTATTTTTTCATCTCTTCAAGCTTCCATCACCTGCTCAACTTTTGCCTTTTTTAAGGCGTCACACTAGCATTCGCTCCTCTGGCTTAGCTTGCGCAGTTTGTTCCCATTTTTTTCTTTCAAATTCAGAATGATTACACGAGGCAGGAGCCTGCTAACTCGCGGAATTATCCGTTATCTTATATAGACGTCGTGATAGCGCAACTTACGTGGCGTTATGAATTATTGGAATTTCTTTACCTTGACGAGTATTTCGGGAAAATGTGAGCGCGCGTTTGGTCCACTCCAGTTTATGCGTATTAGGCTTTGCGACAATTTCCATGTCTCGACTTCGCCCGCAATGCCACTGTGTACTATATTTAATGATTCATAAAAATTAAATAAGTTGGAACTGAGCGCAGTTGGATCTGCGTATCTATTAACTAAGCGTGTGTGCGCTGTACAGACATTTTAAGTAGTTACCTTTTAATGTCTTTTTTTTACTCGCATACTGTAACACTTTTGTGTTTTTCTTTTTCGTTTTACAGTGTGCAGTTCCTGAACTGTAAAGGTAAAAGTTTAAACCATCAATGCCGACTGGTGGATGGTATTCATAACCACGGCATGATTGCGCTGCTTCGATTATGCATTTTTTATTTTACCTGGAAAGTCGAATCAACCACTTCTTTGCGATCTCAAACGGAACCTTCCACTGGGAGATCACGTAGCGTAAGGACGCCAGAAATGTTTTCCCCGAGATCTAATTAGTAAGGCATCTTGTTGTAGCGATAAATGCTTTTTTTTTAACTTCTACGCACGTGCAGAGAACATACAATTAATAGCGTTATGAAACAAAGAAAAAGGTAGAGGAATGCTTTAATGAAATCCTGGAGATGTTAGCCTGGCTGTTCTGGCTGACGTGCTACTCCAGGTGCTGGGTGCGGATTATATATACACTGATAAACACATAACAGCACATACAGCCACACACACATATAAACAAACAAACAAACAAACAAACAAACAAACAAACATACATACATACACACACACACTTAATTACATTGTGTACAAACTCTCTTTAGGTTCGGGACTCGCAATAACGTCAACAGTGCCATGTCTGCACAATGCCTTTACCCAGTCGGCCCTGTCCCGTCATTCTTTAAAGGAAAGAGTTACGCCCACGCAAGTTGTGCACCCTAATGGCGGCAGAAGACCTCTGGTGTTATATTCCAAGAACTATTTCATTTCCCAAATTTACCCCCGGAAAGCCGGGGACCAAAGACAGGCCATCGCTTCATTTTCACTTTTGCATCCTGCATCCGGCGACCAACAGGAGGGGGGGGGGCGCTGCAATGTTATAAAGTCGTAACTGCAGTTCTCTACAATGACAAATGTGCACGAAGTTCAAAATGTGTATACGAATACCGCGTAGATAAAAGTAGGTGCATCGCAGCTGGCGACTACGAGCAGCCTCCATTAAGAATAAAATAGGTCGGTTCAGAAGAAATGTCGTAAATAAAGTTACGACGAGGAGCAACTTGCACGCAATAAATCGAGATGAAACGCGCCACACCATAGCACAAGTATGTTCCTGAAGTCACTGCGGTATCACTACCTGCTAAAAAAGCTTATGTCATAAGTGACAGCTGCTCCCATACGCAAGGAACTATGGAGACCTCTGTATATAATTCCTAAAAGCGTCACGTGCTACCATAAGGAATCACGTGATGCTTTTAGAGAGAGACATTGTCATCGTAACAGAAGGACAATGGGCTACATGTAATACTTACCGAGGATGCAAGCCACTGTAAGATCTCAAGGTGACCGCGAAATCTCTTCTGATGCTTGTAAAGCATTGGTCCTTTTTTTTAATTGAAATGAATAATTGGATAGGTTGGTGCCATTATGGTGGCACCTCGATGCTAATGTGTTCTACGCAAGTATGGTTGGCGTGCCACGATGAAAGAGACCGGAACATGGTTCCGTTGAAACGGCTAAGTACGAAGTTGAACGAAAGACCGTGAGCGACCGCGTGTATGCATTGTAAATTTAAAAAAAAAGAAACGTATATATCGAGAGTGCGCCGTACCCTCTAAGTGGTAGTCTTCGACCGTAGGCCATACGGTGAACAACAGGCAGTTCAGCTTACGACCTTGGACCCAAGGTCGTAATTCATAATCCTGCCGAGTAAGCTAATACACGAAGATGCCTCTCATGATAAAGCTATTATCATTTTGCGCCAATATGCAACACGAGTGGCAGCCATCAAGGCTTATGTGTGGCTGGCCTACGCATGTAAAGGAAGCATTCCTCTGATAGAGAAAGTTCATGCTGAGGCAACGATTTAAAGCATTCGAACAACTTAGTTTCTTTTGGTTAAAAGAACGAGACTTGAGTTAGGCTTTCTTTAGGTTTCTCTCAAACCTAAGCAACACTTACGTTCGGGCTTAGGCAACGGACGTCGCCAGTTAAAAGAGCAGCTGTTCTAGGGCTGCTCCTGACGACAGATGAGCGTCCGCGTTACATGTCACGCTGTGGTTCCTTGATACACCCATAGATACACCCATAGCAGGGGCGGGTGCGGTGTGGCAGGGGATGCCCCGCCTCCTTTCCCCTGCATCTATACTCTACAAATAAGCTAATCACAGGCGCCCACATGAATTCACAAAACATCACAAAAAAATCGGCTTCAAGGTAAACACTCCGTCTTGTTGGGAATGTTAACTAAGAAACTGAGAAAAAACTATAAATAATTCCACCGAAAGTAACGTAAAACACGTATATGCCCGATGCTTCGGATCAGCCCGCATCCTTTCTCAGGGGAGGACAATGGCCATGTTTCAGCGGAGACTTTCAGTCAAAGAAAATTGCACAAAGTCACAAGAGAAACACAGGAGAACCGCAGCCCCGCTGTTTTTGCAGATTTCACTTTGGGTGGAACAGGGGTAAGTATATTTCTTTATATCTAGCAGCCACGTACAACCTGAACAAAACTGGCTCTAAGCTCACTTACTGTGTCAAAGAGACATGAAGCATGAATCCATTAATTCGCGAATAAGCTTGGTTGCTTTTCAATCTCCGTACTCTACAGTGAAGTAAATGGAGGCATAACTAATAAAAAACATCATAATTTTCTTGCATCTATTGTACATGCGCGAGAGCACGTGTAAAACTTTTGAACGCTTCATCATTTCCGGATGGTAATCTGCATGCGAAGGCCCAATTACCAGAAACTTCCTTTTCTTAACAGGCAATGAAAGCTTATCTTCCCTGGTGTTTTCACTGAAGCCCCAGAAAAAGAGTTCATGTCCTGCGCCCCGCCCCCCCCCCCCCCCATCCTCAAAATAGAAAAAGGGCGAGTGGTAAAGATTACGGAATATACGTTCTGCATAATTTCGAAGTAGGCGCTATTAAAATATCTGCATGCCGTGATGATTCAATGGTAACCCTGCAATGGTTACAAACATTTTAGCTGAGCACGTGTGTGTTGTGATGAAAGCTTCCATCGCTAATCAGTGGCACGAGTGCTTTCGCAGCCAAGAAACATTGAAAACGATGCACATTGTTAGTTGCTAAAATGTGCTCCATTTGCAAGGACGCGTTAACATCGGGCAAGGTGCCCCTGATGAACGGAGCTTTAGGTCGACCCTTGCGCTGCTTCGCATCTCCACATGGTTCCCTTAAGCGGGAGATGGTGTAATTTTTTTAACACTAAACTGTTTTATGCTGGGGTCCAACAAGACTTCAGTGACGTATTTCCGTCACGGAAATGACGTAGAAATAATTTACACGATTAGATGGCAAAGAAAAAGAGTTCCGTCAACGGGCATCCAACCCACGACCGCTCGGTCCGCAACAACAGATGCCGGGCACGCTATCCACTGCGCCACGGTCACAGACTCTAGAGGCGCTACAAACGCGCCTTTTATATCTACCAATCTCCCGGTAGGCGGGGTGGTGTTGCCGTCTGGGAGCGGTAAATTAAAGTAATTCGCCATTACTTAGGCCTCCGCGATTAACACCTGCAACGCGTGACACATCATTCCGATTCGGCGCGTTTTCAATAGAAGTTCAATTTTGTCAATGCCTTAACACACCGCGAGGTGGTGGTCTTAGCCCAAGCGTCGTAAAAGCGTCGGCCTCGCTCATAGCATCACACTAATCCAAACCAAATATAGTTCTGCGACGCGCGCCTGCCTCACCTGGCTGTTACACCGCGTTCCCCGCTCACGCGCTCACCCCGAGAAAAATCGCGGCCGGGGGGCAGCACGACGCGCTTTGCGTTTCGCTGTAGTCCGGACGTGGTGCTCAATCTCATTTTAACATGCCGCGGGATGGCGACCAACTTCTGCATCCAATATGCGACTCTCTTCTGGCTATCACACCTCGTTCTCTGATTACGCTTTCACCGTTAACTACTACAGCTACCACAAGGGTTTGTTTAATCATTTAAGATGGGCGTTAGTCGTCGGGATGGAGATGTACCACCAATCATCAAAGTGCGTGCATCCACTTTAAACGGTGCTATAGCTGCCAGACATCAATATACATTGTGCAAACTCTCTTATATCAATGTACAGTGATCATTCGGTTACTTCTGTAAGGGCACGCTTTACTTTCGTGTTATTCCGATTCCTATGACGGAGGGATCAACCCTTTTTTTCTTATGTTGTTTCCTCCATGTTTAGAAGTACCACGACGCTTCAGGTGGACTCGGTAGTGGAATGGGTGGGTATAACGTAAAAAATGAATGCACGATTTCAATGACATCCCAAAATTTTGGGAGCGATTATCTGTCATTCAGTGATGTTTGATTAAACGAAACGAAGAGACCCTATATAGAGCTCGTTCTATGATATTTATGTTAAAAGTTGCTGCTTCTAATAATCATAAATGCGAAGGGAATCTGCATGCTCGCGAGAGAAAGGTGTGAGGCTGTTTGGAATAGTGTATTCTGGAATTGTGGTTTACAACTGGCTCCATTACCTCTATGCGTCCGTGAGTGGCCCATTTAAGTGAGCTCCAAACAGCACGGCTCACTGAAGCAGGGGGATGTTACTCCGTATACCTCCCACAGGGATGCCTTAATTGCTGACGTCAGCTCTGGCAGCGCCAAACGTCCCTTCAGTTACTACCCTGGCGGCTGGGATTCAGAAATTCAAACTGTAGAAATGGCGGCCCACATGGTGTGCGTCGTCATGGCAACACTAACACCAGCCGCGCCTCGCACCTCCTCTCCTAGCTCTCAAACGCGCCCTTTTCTTTCAATACCGATGGATGCTATGAGCGAGGCCGAGGCTTTAAAGTCCCTGAAAAATATAAAGTAGCGCCAACTGCGTCCCTTCGCCTCTGCCTCCTCTCCTCGCAGCTGCAGCAGCGCCTCTAGGGTGTCCTCCGGGAAGCTACAGATTTTACCCGCTATAGTGAAAACCCCTTCTTTCTGCTGTTTTACCGGTGGTACGTGCCACTGGCACAGCAGGTGGGCATCCTGAAGCATCCAGAACCACCGTAGGAACGGATTCAAGCGCGGTCGACCGCGCACCGTGCACCGATCAAGTAAACAACCCAGAAGAGGACAAACAAGATGGCACTCGGACAACCTTCTAAAAAGCTAGTGCGCCACTCTAGCAATTTGTTAGCGCCGCCGAGTTTGCAGTGGCGCTGCCATCAGGAGCGAGCACTTTTGCGTACTAAAGGATTATGTACCGTACAATGTTATGCTGTGGGACACCATGAGAAGACGCCACTTGCTTCGGTATACATTACATTGCCGTATTTATTGCTATTAGGAGCTTGCTGGCCAGGTTCTTATGCTGGGGCGAAGTTCCGCGCCGTAACCTGCATTCATCCATTCAAAGCGTCGTGGAACGCGAAGAGAAACGCTACGCGCGTCGTGTCTTCTCTCTGGCCTCGCCGTTAATTCTCACAGGGCGAGCGGGGAACGCGGTCGACAGCCAAGCGAGCGTCGGACAGCTATATTTAGGGCCACTTTGTCGTGCGCGTCTCGAAGGCAGTTTTCAAATGGAAAGAACATTAGCAGCGTTGCGTCTGCAAGTGTCGACAATGGAGAATCAGACGCTCTTAGATGTTTCCAAAGAGGATGTTTCTTGTATATATATACTTCATCAATATATATATAATTGTAAATTGTGTATATAGTCCATCAAAATTGTAAACTAATCAAACCTTGTGTATATTTGTATATATAACAACGTGTGTCACGTCTTCATACGTTGGTAGAGGACTTGTACGGAACATTCACAGATTTTCCCGATCTTCTCCGAGCCAGCTCCTCAATCATCATTCACTTCGTGGATATGACGCGATTTTTTTTTCATAGCCTTTATTTCGCGGACTTTTCCAACTGTGTCACTTAGAACTGCAGCGCTATCGGGCGCTCTAGCGGAAGAATTGCTCAAGCCTCTCTTTCCGGCCATGCTCTGCGAGCTTCGCTGCTCAACTAACTCCAACTGCAATCTACAAAGCGCACGAGTGAGGAGGTGCCTGTACACTGACACGAATAGCACTACTTTAGTTATTTTTCAGGAACTTTACGAGGCTTGGGCTAAGGTCGCCACCTCGCGGTGTATTAAGGCGTTGACAAAATTGCACTTCGATTGGAAACGCGCCAAATGAGACGGACGCGTACCAACGACGCATTGCAGGAGCTATCGCGGAAGCCAAGTTCAGGATGCGTTGCTTCACTTTACCGCTCCCAGACGGCGACGCCACCCCGCGGAGCAAGAACACTATGACAGGAAAGTGTGATGTACAAAAGGCGCGTTTGTAAAGCCTCCAGAGTGTCTGACCATGGCGCAGTGGATAGCGTGCCCGTCATCTGTTGTGGCGGACTGAGAAGGGTTGGGCTCAGCTCCCGTTAATGAAAACTTTTTTTCTTGAAGTTTTTCTTTGCCATCTGAGCGTGCGCATTTTTTTGAAGTCATTTGCGTGACACAAGTACATGGCTGAAATCTTGGTGGACTCCGGCATAAAACTTTCGCGTTAAAGAAGGGTGGACGATTTAGAATACTCTATGTACTCAACCAAGGGAGAGCCCCCACACTTTGTTTGAAAGTCTCGAAAAGGTAGCCTTTCTAGCACTCGGTGCAGATGGCTAGCAATTGAAGCTGTAACGTTCAGCCCAGCTGTTTATGACTGGTTTAATCCCGACTGTTCCATAAAGTCTTTCTCAATTGTTGACTACGTCTGTCCAGAAATCCTAAATGGTGTTTGCCGACATGTATTCCCTGCTTAAAGGGGTCATGAAGCACCCCTTGGGCTTGTTGAAAAAACACATCCTGTGGAAAGCTGACACGGCTATGAACTGCTCTGCCAAATATTACACTCGTGCGCGCCGCGTAAAGGCCACAAGCGGAGCGCGAAGTTGCCGTTTCCCCAGGCACCCTCTTTTAAAACAGAGGCCGTTTCTCACTCTCGTCGGTGGGCGGGGCGTCTGCACGTTGACGTCGCGGATCTGCCAGTTTACGTCGCAAGAGACATAGCATGCATATTGGCCGATAGCCGACGTAAATCGAGAGTGCCGTTCGGATCAGATGCGCTTCTTGCCAAGGGGTGCCGCCACTTGCCGGCGCCGCACTCCTCAGTACATGGTAGCCGCACTCGCGCACGCGAATCACAGCGGGAGAGCGATCGCGTTTCATGACGCGCGCTGACGTAACTTCTTTCCCCCATGCCATCCCTCCCTATGTAGCTTCCAGTGCGCCCGTCGGCACGAGAAAAGAGAGAAAGCGCTGAGAGCGTGCCCCAAACCCCCGTAACTGCGCTCATTCTTGACGGATTCGAGAAATTTTTGCGGCAATCGATTCGGGAGGCAGTAAACTTCGATACTGAGGTCATTAGATCATTACTTGGAAAAGTGGTTCATGACCGCTTTAATATTTAGTGTTGGAGTGGGGAGTAGTGACATTTGTCCAATATTTGCGTTACATACGCATTGGGAGTTCTTGCGTACGTAGGATGGACGATATTTGGTTTTGCGTATTCATATACAAATTCACTGTAATTGCCCAACGTATCCACTAGCGTTCAACATGCCTCTTCCAAAGCGGGCTCTTACACAGAAAAACACACACAAACAAAAGTTAGGAATAAATCTGAGGTTGTATACCGTAGAAAGTGATGTTCTCATCATCTCCGTGCATATGTGAATAAACACAACTCATGCATCCCGGGAAAACTTAGAAGCAAGGCAGCAACGACAACTTCACCTATAACTGCAGTTCTCAAGAATCACAAATATGCACGAAGTTCGAAATATGTACAAAATCTAGTGTAAATCATATTCAGTGCATCGCTGGCAACCACGAGCGGCCCCCACTAAGAATGAAACAGGTTGGTTCAGAAAAAAGTTCGTGAATAAAATTGCAACATGAAGCAACTGGCACACAATAAATCGAGATTAAACACGGCGCACCATAGCGCACAAACTCTTCCTGAAGTCATCGCAATGTTACTAAATAATAAAGAAAAGCTCATGTACCAAAATGTAGCTGGACCCATCCACGAAGAGGTATTGAGAACCATGCATAGTTCCTAAAGGCATCACGTGGTACCATAACGTATCACTTCATGCTTTTAGAGCAAATCATTTTCTTCATAAGGATAGGACAGCGGGCTGTGCGTATTGCTTACCGTTAATGCAAGCATGTGTACGATTTGAAGGTGACCGCGAATCGTCTTCCTGTGTCTGTAAGCGCTGGACCTTCGATGATAATGCGCTCTATACAAGTTTGCTTTGCGTGGCACAATGAACGCGAATTGAACATGGCGCCTTTGAAACGGCGAAGTACGAAGATAGGACATGACTATGCTATACATGACATGACATGACCATGACTATACATGACCACACTTGCTTTCATGGCTATGCTACTATCTATCTTTTTCTCTCTATAGTCGGATACGACTTAACAAGTCCGGAGAGGCCTTTATCATACGACCGAAGCTGAGCAGCCGATCGCCTCCACGACTAAAGAAATAGACCCGTTCATGCACTTGGCAATGTTCTGCGAATAAGGGGTCACCGGCTGTACGACTCATGACGTCAGTCAAGAGTGTGCGCCCATCGGTGCATGCTCGTGTGCATCCACCTCTGAGGAGGAAATACCCCGGACTTCTAAAGTTGTATACGACTATATGTCTATTTGTTTGTCTTTCTCTCTCTTCCTGTCTTTTTTCTCTTCTTTTCTCTTCTTTTTTCTTTCACTTGCTTTCTATACCTTTCTTTCTCTCTCTCTTAGTAGTCATTCTCTCGCCTTCTGTTTTTCTCACCCCTCGACCATAAAATCTGTGCTGAAAAAACTCCTATAGCATGTATGTATCACAGAAATCGGGCAAACACCACTACTCACCAAACTGGTCCACTAAATACTAACAAGAGAACGCACAGGCGGCAAAAAGCGGTTAGAGGCCGCACGGTTCATCTTCTCTTGTCACCCACATGTACAGAGTGCTTGCGCGTTGATTGAGCACGTCCTTGTCCATGATGACGATAGTGTTCTATCTGCGACACAAGGCAAACCTCGACCATAACAGCTCTGCTGCAAAAAGGTACATTATATCTTGAACGAGAGCCGTATTCACTAATCGATGGTCTTTGACGGCAGGCCTGAAGCATAACGACAGGAAGTTTAGGTTTCGACCTGAGACCCAAGGTTTAAGCTTTCAGAGTAAGCTAATACACGAGCGTGCTTTTCGTGCTCGTGATAAAGCTATTACCATTTTGAGCCAATATACCACACGCGTGGCAGCCATCAAGGTTTATACTTTGCTGCCCTACGCACATAAAGATAGTTAGCACTCCTCTTATAGGGACAGTTCCACGCCTGGGTACCGATTTAAAGATTCAACAATTTGCAGTTTCTCTTGTTTCAGAGAACGAGATATGAACAGCGCGACTTCGTTCGGTTTCTGTCAAACAGAATGCTCACGTCTGTGCTTAGGTAATGGACACCATCATTTTTCAATAAGCAGCAGCCTGTTACAACCTGAAGCTAATAGGCTATAGGTTCACTTTTAAGAGTCGACGATGCTTGGGGTTAGATCTATTGATTCGTGAAGAAACTTAACAGTTTTCAACCTGCCAACTCTGCGGACTAAAGTAACTGGTGGTATAGTTAGCGAAAGACATTACAATTTTCTTGCATGTCTATCAGACGCGTCAAGGCGTGTGTAGAGCTTCTGACTGCTTCGTCATTACCGGCATGGAAATCTGCTCGCCCATTTACTAGAAACTCCCGGTTTTTAACAGGTCAAAACTTCTCTTTAATAGCGATTTCCCTGAAGCCCCAGAAAAGAGTTCATGTTCCAAAAAAGAAAACAAAAACAGCAAAGTGAGATCGCCATAGATGCCTGATAAAACGTTCTGCCTCACTTGGTAGTATGCGGCTATTAAAAACATCTGCATGCCGAAACGATTCTACGATAAGCTTGGAAAGGTGATAGACCACATTTAGCGAAGCGCGTTTATATCGTGATGAAAGATTCCATTGCTAATTGGCGGCACGAAGGCTAGCGCCAGCAAGTAACTCTATGAACGGTGCAGGTTTTAGTCGTCAAAGATTTGATTTTATTAAAATAATCA
The DNA here is from genome assembly GCF_013339695.2 of Rhipicephalus sanguineus. Taxonomy (NCBI): domain Eukaryota; kingdom Metazoa; phylum Arthropoda; class Arachnida; order Ixodida; family Ixodidae; genus Rhipicephalus; species Rhipicephalus sanguineus. Next base: position 42,640,184 of record NC_051185.1, on the reverse strand, counting down.
GCCGGGAAATGTGCGTAAGGGATTTTTATAGGACACGAGAATTCGTAATGCAATCTTGAGGTAATGCTGGGCGGGTTATCGAGATTTCGAAATCTAATCTGACACTACATTGCTTTTCATAGGTATCGGAAGATAAGGATGCGTCCCAGGTTCATTTACGTGGCCGAAAATAGGATCTTTTTTAAAGTTTTCGTTAATTAGAGGGCACATACATTGCAGCATCACTATACAGTATTGCGCATTGGCGTCGCTCGTAGGTCACTCAATAATTCATGACAGTCGTTATTTGCTGCTGCGCTCCTTTGGAGACATAACTATCTTAATTGCGCATGTTTTTTGCATAGCCTGCAGTGTGCACTGCTACGTTGTTTCAAAAATTATTCTCCATTCCAAGATTCCTGTAAGTACCAATAATACCTGGAGCTCTGCTTGCCAACACCACGATATCATTATGACGCACGACGGGGTGGAGGGCTTCTAAAATTTCGACAGTGTGGTGTTCTCTAATGTGCGCTGACATATCACAGTAGACGGGCCTCTAGAATTACGCCTCCGTTGAAATGCGATCGCTGCGGCTGTGATGGAACTCGCGACCTTCGGGTCAGCAGCCGAGCACCGTAACTGACGTAGTACCGCAGTGGGATCATTTCAATGTTTCCGGGAGTCCAGATAAGTACGGTATCATTTAAATGCTTGCTACAGGCTTCTGATGTGAAAAGAATTGTTGCCAACACATACTTTCTTTTCATTTTCTTCGCCAGTGGGGTTTATTTCAAACAATTTTAAACAGCTCAATTCAAACCAGCCTTCTCTTAAAATGTGGCAATGACGAGTATTCCAGCAACTATGGAATCGCAGCTGCAGCTACACAAAGGAGAAGAAGAAACGATCAACGTTAAACTTTCACTCTAGAAGCCCCCCGATGGCCCATTATACAATATAATGAAAGTTATTCGTTCGGAACGCCCTTACCGTCATGTTATCAGAAATGTGTCGCTCTTTTGCAGTTGTGGCGTGCCCTGTAGGGGGTATGTACTACGGGCGTCACCACGGTTACAGCAACTTTGTTGTGAAGCCAGCACAGTGAAAACCATGCGCATTTACCTATACGTCCATATATCCGAAAATCCAGCGTAAGCGGCGGTATTCACGGCAAAAATGACGTATGCTTTGGCGTCACGTAACCGCTGCCTGTGGAAGGCATCAACGTCTGCACACTATTCCCATCGCTTTTATATTTGACTGGTATTTGGGTGATTTCTACCATGAAAATTATCAATCAATCAATCAATCAATCAATCAATCAATCAATCAATCAATCAATCAATCAATCAATCAATCAATCAATCAATCAATCAATCACAATTGCTTCCAACACAGCCATTGAAGAACAGTGGAAATGCAGCGCGCACTTTCAAGGGGCTAAATGAGCTTCTGTAAACCTGCATTTTTTACAGCGAAAGCTGTTATGAGATCCTAACAAGGGCCGTTTTGGGCGCCGTAGTTGTCCTCCGCCGCCGCCGCTGCCGGTGTCCGTAACCGCTATCGCACGAAATTAGAACAAAAAACGAACTAATTAAGAAAAAATATCCAGGATGGAACGGGCTTCGAACCTTGGGCCTCTGCGGGGAGCCCACTATTCTACCTCAGAGCCATGCCGCTGCTTGAGATTGCCTTGCAAAAAGATCGTATACAGCCTTCATGTCGAGAAGGAACCACATATAGCGTGGCAGAAGAGTAAAATAACAAGCAGGCGTCACACAATGCGAATTGCGCAACGAGTGGGTTGTTGAATGCTTCCAACCCATTAGAAAGGGCTCTGCCATAATTCTTCATCGTCATCAGGCGCAGCATCAAGGAAGTGCACATAATGCTTTACAGGTGCTTAGCGGGTGCCACGGTTCTCCGCAGAATGACGAAACATAGCATAGTGGCTGCTTCCCTACTTCGCAAAAATTGTGATTATGTATAGCGTAGTGGGTTCCTTGCAAGTGTACTTCTATTGGTTGCCAAGGAAGCCCATGAGGCTCCCATGTTCTATTTCCTCAGGGTCTCAATAAAGTTAACTCACTCTCTCTCTCTCTTTGTCGCGTTAACGTATGCTATAAAGCGTGGTTATATATATTATATGGAAATGAAAACGCGTACGATTCGCAATAGTGGTCAGAAGGATGATGCATAGCGCCCATTTCAGTCTATAATGTGGCTGAATGGCCGCTTCTCTCACATAGTAGATGAGCGAATCGTTGGTTTATCCCCATCTGAATATTCGGCTGCCTTTGTCGTCAATCATCTTTCTGTCTTGTTTCTCTCCCTCCCCCACATCTATCTATCTATCTATCTATCTATCTATCTATCTATCTATCTATCTATCTATCTATCTATCTATCTATCTATCTATCTATCTATCTATCTATCTATCTATCTATCTATCTATCTATCTATCTATCTATCTATCTATCTATCTATCTATCTATCTATCTATCTATCTATCTATCTATCTATCTATCTATCTATCTATCTATCTATCTATCTATCTATCTATCTATCTATCTATCTATCTAAAGTTCTTGATCCACTTCATCTTTTTCTTGAATACGGTGACGTAATGTCTCTAGCTGGTGCAACGGCCTTCGCTAAACAACGCTCGCAGATTGAGTAACCGAGATCATTTTCATTCGACGGAGCGACCAAAGTACACTCACAATGTGCATAATGCCGAAAGACTTCCACAAGCCGCTCGCTAGGCACTGTACGCACTTGCTGCTGCCGTACTTCTGAAAACTCGTGCGCAGAATGTGATGGACTGCGCGCCCTAATTTGACTAAAAGCCTGCGCAGCCTGCGCACGATGACGCGTAAGAGGTCCAGGTTTCCCCCAGCTTTAATAGCCGGCTGTCCGCGGCATTAGCATCGTTTCACTCACAGAGTCATTAACCTGTAATGCCCAGACTTAGGCATAGATTAAGACGATTCTAATGATGTTACTCTGTGGATATGCACTGAGTCTGACGGTAAGGATATATATACATAAGTATGGATACAGAGGAAATGTTTTGAAAGAGCACAGATATTTAAGAAAATTGCATGAGAGGGATAGCATTGTTGTAGTTTTGGGGCTCAATTGCTTCACGTGGTGGACTTGCAAAAACGTTGAAGCACGCAATCTCCTAATTTGCTAAAGTTACATATTTAACATTTTCATTATTTACATTAAAATACATATTGGAACGATCGGATTTGCAATGAATGATTGCGTGCTGTGTCCTCCAACCTATGACGTGATTTGTCGTATAATCATCATTACGACGCTCTCGCAAGTGGGCATACCTTCTTCCATCACGGTCCTGTAATTACTCAAGCAATAATTTCTTGTTATGTTGGAATAATTCATGGACGGAGCTATGTTAGTTATAAAGCGCCGAATTCCCAATGTCTTTCTAAAGTGTCCTTAGCCATTGGCCAGACGGCTCCTCTAATGATAAGTCGCGCATCGGGATTGGCTTGCTTTCTGCCATGACGTCACATATATTCGACAGGGTTAGACCATGTCTCCAAAAAATTGAATTCACAATGAAAGAGTCTATTTGTAAGTTTCTTCAACATTTCTTTCGACAAAAGCGAACGCTAGAATACGCTTTAATATTTAAGGGGCAGCACTGTCGACTTGGGGTGCTATGCAGGATGGCCTGAGCTTCTCGTGAACACAAGTTTGCTCCGAGCTCGCACTACGGCGGTCATGACAGGAATACGATGTGGAGTGCGCGAAAGCAGCGTAAGAAAAACGGCTACAAAAACTGCGCATGTCGTCGCAAATTCATGTGCGGCGCTTGGGGTGGTTTTCAAAGGAACCGCGCGTTTGAACGTATCCATGCCTCCACTGAGCCAACATTTCAACATCGTAGCAACGCCAGTGTGATTGTCGCACTATCTCTTTGCCAACTGAACATCGTGCCTCCCACAGGCGTGTTCGTGGGTGGTTATCCCCTTTTGGGTAAGTTCGTTTTCTCACTTGCAGCATGGAAATTTCCACTCTCGAAGGCAACAAGGGCGTACACGCAGCACTTAATTCACTTCAATCGAATGTTACGTCTATTATTATGTTACGTCAAATATTATGAAGTTACGTCGCAGTTCATAGCTGAATCGTGCCGTCCGGTTGCGTTGCGGTGTTAGTACTGCGCATCGGCAAGATCAAACGCGGTTGGCGTGCCCGAGCCTTGTCTTAGGCGTCTGTCAATCAAACTACTTGGCGCGTGAGCCCGGCTTCAAACTGGTTTCTTCTGAGAAGGCCCCACTTCAACTCGTGGACAAGGTCAAACTATATCGATTGCGAAACTTGGAACGAAAAGTGATCGAAGGCTTATTGCCACAGACATCAACGCCCGCTGTACGATTGAAGCGCAACTAGGGGAGGAGGGGACAAGTAACGAAAACCAAAAACTGAATGGAATTTTTTTTTCGAACACTCTTAACTTTATATATGCCACTGTAAACTAGAAATTTACGTTATGGTTTATCTGACACTTGACTAACTAGTTGATTGCCTCACTTGTTTTGGGGTCGAGCGCCATTAATGGGGGGCGTATGCAGGCAGTCTGCTATGTTCAGTTCGGCCGGTTCGGCGCATTGTCGGGTCAGCGAGGCAACGTTCACTCTTGCGCGGTGGTTTCGTGTGTACCTTCCGTGGGTTATTTATTCGCTTCTGTGTTGTTTACTGGCGTGACACTTTAGAGAAGCTGAACTTGCTCACTGAATGTGTGGTAACCACGCCTGTGACTGCAGACTGTTTTCGCTGACGCAAGGCCGGCGTGCCCTCGCCTTTCGTGACGGTGAATACGGCACGCTAAGCGAAGGGACCCTGTACTGTCAGGTTACCAAAGTGATACTTTCAAGGCTGCTGTCTCGCTCCAGGGGTTTTCCATGATTGGGCAACGTGAGTTTTTGAACTATTATGCTATTGTGCTCGTGAGCCGTTGTATCATAATTTCTTCATCTGCAAATTATTCGGTGTACATTGCAAATACACAATTGCTTGCTTCCCCAATCTTTCTTGTTGATCTTCCTTTTCTCTCGCACATGCAATTCGCGAGCCATAAAGACGCAATAAAATTGCTTAGTTATCAGAAGCATGTAAAAGGACAGCAATTTATAAAAAAAATTCAATTTCGCGCCATTGTAGTGCTAGGCCGCGATGTCGCTACAGTTTCTGCTTGTGACGTCATATTTAAAAAAATGTTTTGCTTGCTGTTAGTCGTCCCTGCAATACGTAGATGGCGACGGTGGCAACGAGCCACCAACTACCTGACACCCGGACTTCCATGAAAGTTTCGCTACCAGTGTCATGGCTGTCATAGTGGCAGTGTGACTGTCAAGCGCTTCGTACTGTGGACGCTAGTTAGCAGCTTCTTCCCATTTCTTACGCGGCTCCAAGTCAACTCAGCCTGTCGGTCTGCTTAGTCTGCTTAGGAGTGAAGACTGTGTCAGCTCGGTATCAGTTTCATGGGGTTAATTAACTTGGTATTTATTAGAGATCTTAATTAATACGGAATTGAATAGACTTGTCTTAATTACTATAGATGTAATTATCATGCACTTAATTAACTGAGGCATAATTGTCGAGGTATTGACAAGCGTGGAGATAATTAGCACTGTTAATTATCGCAATCTGAATTAGCAAGGTCTTGGTTAGCTTCGTCGTGATTAGCGCCGCCATAATTAACATGATCTTATTTGACATATTCTTAGCAATACGTGGGTAATAAGCGCGCGCTTAGCATGATTTAGCTTAATTACCTTGGTCATAGTATGTCTTGGTTTAAATAGCCAGGCGTGGCGCCCAGCTAATTAACTAATCAGCGGGCCGCACGTGTTCGGGGACCGAGCAGAAGATGAAGAAGATGACACAGAGAGCGCGTGCCTCGGAGTTAGGCGCTAGAAAGTAGAGGCCGATCATGATGATCATGGTGATGATACCTGTGGCCTCGAGGATTAGTTCCGGCTGCGCGCTGACGAAAAGCCGGAGCTAATCCCGGAGGCCACGGTACTAATTAATAACATCGAAGCTGTTCTTGGTCGAGCCTTTGACGTCCGTGACCCGTGGTAACGCTTGTGGGCATCATAAACGGGTATGCGCCATAGACATTGGGTAAATCCCACTACTGACCACTGGTCCAATAAAAATGAAGGCAAGAATTAGTCCGACAAACGGGTATGTGTCATAGAAATCTGTACGCCCTATCAGGAAACTGTCGCCATCATAAACGCGTATGTGTCGCAGAAATTGGGTAAATCCCACTACACACAACTTCCGCTGAAAAGGAAGAAGGCAACAGTTAGCCCCACAAATGGCGTGCGCGTTACCACCAATTTTTTGTTTAACCTCCTTGGTTACCACAGTCAAACCACTGTCACGTGATACTTTGTGGTTATAAAAGGTGATGGTCATAGTACCACCTCAAAGCTTACACACAAACACTCGCCCAAATAGCAACATTGCTAACAAGGAGTGTTTAATAAAGAGCAGTGATACAACATATCGGAGCATCTTAAGCGAAGGCTTCTTTGTAAACCTGTGTGTGAGAGTGGTATGGTCAAGATTCAGTAAAACTATACTACCACCTCAAAGCTTAACAAAGAGTGTTTAATAAAGAGCAGCGATACAACGTATCTGAAAGACTTGCGAAACATAGAAATACATTAGCCCGACGAAGGGAAGGCCGCCAGTTTCGCAGTTTCATCGTTGTCCGCGAAGCGGAGCTGGTTGAATTTTCTAACGAATATTTTGGTGCAGGCATTAAACGCTTCACAAAGAATTTAAACATCTCGTGCCTCTAAAAAAGTCTCGTTAGTAGAAACTTCTGACGCCTTTCTTGCATGGCTTCACTTCGGCACCGAGTGGAACGACAAACAAATGAAAGAAGAGGCTGGGTTGAAGACGTCACTCAACTTTGCCGACCGCCCTTAACGCGACATCGCGTTCCATTGTAAACAATGGAACGTGGCGCGCGATGAAGGCTGCTTTTGACTTTTTCGTACTATTAACTCACTATTAACTCGTTCGAAACGGGGTGTCATCAGAGATCGGAGAGATTCCGTGTTTCGCCAATGTCGGGCCATCTGCATAGCACCCTTGGGCGCGAATTTTTTTTCTAAGAGCATATTTGTTTCTAAGAGTCGAATTTGCGATTTTATTGTAGGTAAGTGCACTTAATGATCGGATGGCCGTTTTCGCTAACATGACGTTCGCTTTTATTTTTGACTGGGATGTTCTGTTCGGAACAATTTTACGATTAGACGTTTTTTAATGTATGCATGATTTTCTACAGAAAGTTACGACTCCTTATCCACAATTTAAAAAGAACCGGCAGATCCCACGCACTGTGGGAATCGATGTAATGCGAAGCAGCCAGCAAAGAGCTGCATACATCGCTTTGTTTATTTTTGAGTCGAATGAATCATTCATGCCATGGCATCTAGTTCACCATATATCGCATGTTTGCCACGCACGCGTGCATGCACAATGTGGTATATACCATGCCAATGAAACGTATATTCTGGTATATACACTGCATGACCGGTGATTTATGTTCATCACGCACTCCTGTCATGCAATACCAATTTTGGTATATATCAAGTTATCTAAACGGCCGGAAGCGCACCATGACAGTGTCATGTAAATCATACCGTACATGACATGCATAACATAATTCGCATGTTAGGACCTGTCATTTATGTTCGTCATACAGTCACATCGCACAATACCAATTTTGGTGTATATCAAACGAGCGAAATGGCCGCGAGTCCACCATGAGCGTGGCATGCAAATCATGCCATACATGACATGCATGTCATGGTTTTCATGTTACCACCTGTCAATTACGTTCGGTGTACATTCGTGTCACGCCATGCCAATTTTGGCGTATATCAAGCTAATGAAACGTCCGCGAATGCACCATGAGCCTGGCATGTAAATCATGACATGCATGCCATGGTTTTCGTGTTACCACCTGTTATTCATGTCCTTGATACAGTCACATCGCGCATTACCAATTTTGGTGCATATCAATATAGCGAAACGGCCGCGAGCGCACCATGAGCGTGCCATGTAAATCATGTCGTACATGACACGCATGTCATGATTTTCATGTTACCACCTCTAATTTACGTTCGCAATACAGTCGCGTCGTGCAATACGGCGTATATAGAGCCCGCGAAACGGCCGCGAATGCACCATGAGCGTGGCATGTAAATCATGACATACACGACATGCATGTCATGGTTTTCATGTTACCACCTGTTATTCATGTTCTTCATACAGTCACATCGCGCAATATTAATTTTGGTGTATATCAACCTAGCGAAACGGCCGCGAGTGCGTCATGAGCGTGGCATGTAAACGATGTCGTGCATGACACGCGTGTCATGATTTTCATGTTACCACCTCTAATTTACTTTCGTCGTACAGTCGCGTCGCGCAATACCAATTTTGGTGTGTATCAACCTAGCGAAACGGCCGCGAGTGCGTCAGGAGCATGGAATGTAAATCATGACATACATGTCATGGTTTTCATGTTACCACCTGGTATTCATGTTCTTCATAGGGTCACATCGCGCAATACCAATTTTGGTGTATATCAAGCCAGCGAAACGGCCGCGAATGCACCATGAGCGTGGCATGTAAATCATGACATACATGACATGCATGTCATGGTTTTCATTTACTACCTGGTATTCATGTTCTTCATATAGTCACATCGCGCAATACCAATTGTGGTGTATATCAACCTAGCGAAAGGGCCGCGAGTGCGTCATGAGCGTGGCATGTAAATCATGACGTGCATGACACGCGTGTCATGATTTTCATGTTACCACGTGTCAGTTATGTTCGTCATGTCGAAATGCCTCGTCATACCAGTTTTCGTATATATCCATTCATATAAACGGCCGCGAGCGCCCCGAGACCAAGTCATGTAAATCATGCCGCACATGACATGCGTGTCATGATTTGCACGTTAGGACCTGTCATTATGTTCGCCATGAACTCTTGTCACGTCATACCAGTTTTGGTATATATGAAATTAACGGAATGGCCGCAAGAGCCCCAAGGCCGTGGAATGTAAATCATGCTGTTCATGACATGCATGTCATGATTTTCATGTTATGACCTGTCATTTATGTTCGTAATACGGTCATGTTATTCCATACCGATTTTGGTATACATCCGATTAACGAAACGGCCAGGAGAGCACAAAGTCGTAGGCGGCTAGATAGATAGATAGATAGATAGATAGATACGCTCAAACTCGCAGAAGTTCGCTAAGAAATGCTTCGCATTTAAAAGAAAGGATTGCTAGAATAAGCGCTACAAGGCCGACCGCACAAACTTTAATGTAACTCCAAAGAGCCATCGAATATCGAGGAGTCTCTGATCGTGGCTATGCGGCCTACCTTGCAGCTATCTGCGATGCAATAAAAGGCACTTTGCGGGAATTCTAACACAAAGATATTTTTCAGCGTAAGTCGTTTTTAAGGTGAAAGCCATAGATACCTCATCAAAGTCGAAAATTGACCGTCGGCGTTGGCATGAACACGAGGGATGCAAAAAATCATCTTGAAGTGATGACGTCCCCATATGACACCATCATGGCGTCACATATTTCCAGTTAGAGACGACATCATGACGTCATGATGACGTCACGTGCTGACGTCATCGCATGGCATCGCTTTCTTGGTCAAAGGTGCGCAGATCCCAGAGACTCTGCAAAACAACGTTAGGAGCAATCGACCGGAAAAAAAAGGAAGAAGATAGCCTTCGCCTTTGAGTCGTGCTAAGCAAATGCATAATGAGCCTGTGACTTTTTGTGAATATGGGATCCTGTTCCTGCGTGTTGTCGTGTTTTCTGAACGGAGTCCTGATTCCTGGTCAGGCAAGCCCTTAAGCCTAAGCGCCATTGGTGATTTGTCGTGATATTTGTCTTTTTTTCTAATCTTCGTCCACACGAAGGCGTACGCAATGTTTTATGCGAGCATCTCACATGATTTCGATGCTAGGACGACGTCTGGCGCCGAGGCATACCTGTTTCGAGAATTTCTTTTCAAAATCTTGAAAAACATCTTGCTTCCATTAACGGAAAGACGCATCCTGGTGCTTCTTTCAGTTGTGGCGTCTGTTTCGACGTTTTAACATGAATGAAACTTAGATATAGCTTAGGGCTCTCACTAATGACACCACTCAAAAAAGGCTCGGCCCCTCCGGACGTGGAGAAAGATTTTCACGCTGTGCCAAAACAGATTTGAAAATCTACTTTCGTTAAATACATAGTTTCTGCGTTTCTTAGGCGAACGTTTTCTTCAAAGACGCGAGGTGAACCGTCTTTATGCAAGAGGAAAAAATGAGATTTTATACCGCCAAAGTGGGATAAGTCCAATGTTTTTGTGGGTCACAACAGCCTTATGCATAATCACAGATAATACAGCCCGTATTGGAACGCCTGCAGGCCCCGATAAGTGCCAAAATGCTTTGCTTGCTTCTTACAAATCATGCCTTTCATATATACCTATCTTTCAATTCGTTTTAAGCATCGCAGATGCAGGATTCGCAACCTTTGTCATTCACAAAGGGCACCCGCGATTTCCGGTCGCTTTTTTTTACGATTAAATGTTCAGCATAACTCCCACGCAGCCGTTAAACCACAAAACTCAACTTCATTTCTTTTGACTGTGTGGTCAATGTGTGCACTATTTCATTGTAACGTATAAAGCATTTTTCTTTAAGCGGATGCGGAAATTGTGCATGCGGTTCCAGTGTTGCCGTACCATTATGTAACTGTACAGGGTGAAATTAGTCTTAGTAGCAACCCTGCTAAAATATAGGGAGAAATATGGACATCACAAAAACAAGCGTAACGCTATACTGTAACACTGGTACCTAGGAATGCTTTCATGCTTAAATAAGCTTTGTAAGGTTCGATCGTTATATCTTGCCACCGATATCCTGACAACATTGCGGCTACAAATCAAAGCCGGGAAATGTGTCCAACAATGACGAGTGGTGTTATCCCGTCGGTCTGTGCCCCAGCATAACATATAACAATGAAACTCTAGATTGATTGATTGATTGATTGATTGATTGATTGATTGATTGATTGATTGATTGATTGATTGATTGATTGATTGATTGACATATAAGATAAGCTGTGTGTTCCGCTAAATAAAACGCCAGTCGTCGAACGATTTGAGGCACCTTTAAAGGTGACCTGCAGAGCTTACCAAGGATTTACAATACAATACGATACAGCTTTATTTCCAGAAATACAAACATTCTGGGGGATACCATTGGCTAAAAGCTGTTTAAAAACAGCCTGACTCGGCCGATGGTCCGTTACAAGGCATACGTGGCGGTTTCATATTCCAGCCGAACGTGAAAGTTTCTGTGGGTCCAGCAATGTACGTAGACACGTTTCAGTGACGTCAAAAGATTTTTTGAAAGTAGGTGTGATAAGAACGTTTATTTTATGGAGTACTTACATTAGAAGCAGCCAGCAAAAACTGTGTCGCTAAATATAAAGCTCTTGCGCGATTCCACCGCAGACTTTTTTGATAGCATTATTTAACGGAACTCTGGTGGCTAGACCGTTCGTAGGAATGATGCATATTTGTAGATGTTGCCTAAGATTCATTTTCTACTTTAATACTTTCTTGTGGCTTTACCGTATACATCTGTGTAAGAACCCCACGTTCACTTTTTTTCTCGCTTTATTCACGAGACAAGGGCCTTGCCAACACCACCTTGTCCTTGCACGAAAGCGATCAATTCCATTCGATTTAACGCTGTGCTGGTACCCTTATTTTTTTAATTGGCATAGTTAAAACTGTTATTACTTAATCGCATTCAATGTATTACTAATGCAGGTAGTATTTTCGCGGGGTCACTTCGTTCTGGCGCATAGAACAATGAGTACCTACATTTCTGTGTATCTTAACGCAGAAAAAGAAAAGCAGGGCCCGTCTTCACAAAAAAAACTTACGCTAGAATTGTTTTTAAGACGGAATTTGTTCCAATCACAATGCTCGAAATCTCTTTAGCGAAGCTAGCTGACCAATGAGAATAAAGTAAACATTCGTGAATACAGCCCGAGTATTCTTCCAATAAATGACTTTTTGACAACGTGCTTGCTACATACATTGCACGTTTCACAAGACGAGAAAGCCATCAATCGGTTGGTAAAAGTCAACAGCTACTTTTCACTAACGATATAGATACCATTGACGAAGGCATACGCTCTACCAGGCACTCTTATTTTACTTGAATCGCTTTTAAGTGAGTTAGTTTCTCTTGATTATTTTATTTGACTGAATGTACTGTGATTCACTCTTGATTGACAATAATATACGTTGATTTACATTGAATTGATACTGAATTAACTTTAATTTGTACTTCTAATGATTTCGAATCTTTACACGTCTATTTGACGTACCACGAGACTTTTGGTACAATTTGTGTTCGTGACGCCACCTGACTTCGAATTTTTCAACCGATCACCCATAAAAGTATTCCTCCCTAAAAAGTATATATAAAGAAAATCGCCTTAGAAATAGAAGGCTCAGTGGTGTTAGGAAACTGCTGTTCCTGTGTAAAAACCTCAGGTTGCTCCACATTGACCCATGGGGAAATGAACCCCATCGAGCTGCCTTCGCGAATGTGAAGAACGCCGTCGTTACGCTAAGTATACGTGAACCGTATCGCAGGTCACCCGAGCGGGGACTCCGTGACCCGCTTTTCTCTGACACGTGGGTCTCTAAGACTCGCTGCAGCCGAGGCAGGGTCCATGGAAACCTCGGCGTGTGGCCATTCCCCTTAAATTCCCTACGGGAGTGTCCGCGTTTTTCCAGGCAGCAGCAACAGGCGTTTATCTTCTCGTTGTTGCAATGCGATGGCATGGATGGCAGTATTGAAAGGAGGGGGGTGGGCACCTGTGACGACGCAGAAATCTGTCGAGATATTTCTGTGTTTTTTCTGGGTCTTCACTGCTTTATTATTACTTTCTTTTTTCTTGGCGCCATCGCCTGTTGAATGATCTTGCTGACTTTACTGAAACCTCTTGCAGCCTTTTTCTTTAGAATGGCCCCATTAAATTTCCATGGCCGTACGTGACCTTATTCGTTGATCTACTTGTTGTCTAGTTTAAATCTGTATTATGCCTCCCTTTTCGCTTCAAGTGGCCGCATTTTTATTATAGCGCTATCTTCGAGAGATTCCGATTTCTATGAACTGCAACTGAAGTGCGTAGGATTTTTCTGAACTCTTGAAGGATGAACTCCTAACCATAATCATTCTGACTTTTCAGCCTCGAAAGTCGCCTTTGCCAAGGACACACAGACACACAGGCATGCTCGCACACACGCGCATATATATATATATATATATATATATATATATATATATATATATATATATATATATATATATATATATATATATATAGAGAGAGAGAGAGAGAGAGAGAGAGAGAGGAGATAAATAGACAGGTGTTAGATAATTTTGCAGAGGCGACAGTACAAAATAACGCAATAAGGGGGGGGCTTAGAAACTTGCTTGTGATCGAAATATTATTTCACAATACTGGATATTGCACTTGTTTTGCTTGTTTACAAATATGATCACACATTAGAGCCGGCCTGATGACGTCTACGGAGAGGTATCCGAGAGGTGCGAAGTGGAAAAAGAAACAAACAAAAGGATAGTTGGAAAAAAGTTTTACATTAACCGCTTAGACAAGCACAATTCCAAAAAAAAAACGAACTTTGCTAAGGCCGTCCTTAAAACAATTGAATAGCTCCTCCAATGACGTTAGAGCGCCTACCACGCGCTGTATTGCCGGCGCTTAACGTCGCCGGATTTTATTTCCACTCGAAGGTTGCTCGGCCCGGCCTCTCCTTTTTACATCGAAAAAACCAGACCTCAGTACTTGTATATAGCTGCATGGCAGCCTAAAATTCGTCATTACTTAGCCTGCATAAGGTTGGTTCGAACTCGGAGAGCAGCTTACGATAAGCGAGATATCCTACTCTTTTTCTCCTCCACATAATTGCGTTTTCACGGTGTCTCAATGCCCTCATAACCGGATTCTGTCTCCGATTACCCTTCGTCCAACTTTTTTAACCTCATCCCTTGGCCTCGCTCCGAGATTGCATAACCGCCAGCCGTGTGCCATTTCCTCTCCTTTCTTTCCGTCAGAGGGCAGCACTTAACGGCCTCTGGCGGCCGCGTGGTGTACGAAGTGGGAAAGGAATTGGGAGGCGTTTGGTGAGCGCGGGAGAGGGAATACGGGAGCAGAGGGAATGATAGAGACGTGAATTAAGTTCCTTCTTTTTTTCTTTTGTTTTGCGCATAACGGCCAAATTGCTTTCCCGCGCCGGCATCACTTGGCGTCGGTCTTCAGCCGCCGCACTGGCGCCTGTTTGAATGCGTGGGGAAGTTTATTTCCGCTCCAGATAGGAGTCGCTGCGTTCGCTGTGACAACACGCGCTCACTCGCTATGCATGTAGTCCAACAGAGGTCGCACGTGACATCTGTTCTGTGTCATCTCTGTTGCCGCTAAAGCTTTGACGCCCGTTGTGCATCTTACCACCTTTGACAACTCAGCAAGGCGTTGCTTCGGGCTAGTTGGTAATCCAGCACGGAACTTCTACACAAGGGACAAAGGAACACGACGAGCACAAGCGCTAACTTCCAACTAACGTTTAATATCTGCGCTCGCAAATATATACAGTGAAAGAAAGAAAATAAAAGAAGAAACAGCTACAGCCACTCATCTGATCAGCACCACACGTGTTCGTTGCACTGCATTTTTAACACCACACGTGTTCGTTTGACAACCTTTGACAACACAGGCGACACGTGCATTAAAGAGAGGTCATCGTTACTTCCTTGCTATTGGGGTCGTTCTTTTATATATTGTCTGCTGCGTTAGATTTCAGGACGTACTATCAAGAACTTGGTGTTTCGAGAAGAAAACGTACACCACGAGAAAGCTTAAGGTCTTATTCCGATTTTTACGGACGCCGACTTGGCGGGAGTGTGATCACTGGTATACTTTGTTATCAGTGCTAGAGACGCTCAAGGGAAGCGATTGCTGACCCCTATGGCCTGCTTAGCCCAAGCAATAGCCATGCTATAGCCACAGTGCGCAACCTCTGCAAAACCTTTCTTTTCCTGGAGGACTGCATCTGGTCATCGCCGTCAAGGTGTGGTGCAGAATTGACACTATCTCGCCGAGAACAAGCCCTGGAAAAGTTTGCCGAAGCATCTTACATTGATCTTGTTATCCACGTTAAACAGGTGAGCATCCCGCATTTTTAATATCATTGTCTCAGCTATGTAGGTATGCTTATGAACGATTAGGGAAATTGACATGCTCTTTCGATGTAGTTGCAACATGGCCGGAAAACATTGTGTTTCTTTCGTATTTTTTTTTCGCGTTGAAACCAGAAGCGATTCCAACAACCTGCGCAGCAAGGTGCGGAAGGGGGTATAGAAGGTGCTATAACAGCTAAAATTAGAACTTTTTGTATGATGTATTGTTGCAGTGCACATATATATTGAGCAGTACAAGCGTAGATGTTTGGGCGAGCACGTATGCATTAACTTTGATGATTTTGTAGCGCAAGACGAACATAGACGAAGAAACAACATACAAGGACAAGCGTATACTCACAAATGAAAATTTTATTGAAAGAAAAACATATAAATAGAAAAGTTTAATAGTTATATTTCAAACACGTGCTTTTTTATGCGTTGCAGCAGCTGTAGCATCTTAAGTGAAGAGCTTAGCCTTCTCTTAAGGCAATTTTACAAGCCAGACTTTTGAATACGAGTGTTTACACATAACGGATTCATTAGTATCAGAATCAGAAATGGTTTTGTTTAGTCATCGAATCAATTACAAAATTTGTGTATACAGATTTGTGAATTTGTGTATACAAATTTGTGTATATCGAAAGAAGCATTGAATATATTTTTCATGTCATCACTCCTGTGCCTGTTCAGATGCTTTCTTATATTTTTCTTAATTTTAGGATCGCATTCTAGATGAGGACGTGCCGGGACTGACGATTCTGTAAACAGAGTCTTCCAAGGGCGTCTGTTGCACAGAGGGCGAAGTTCCCGTCTAGCGCAAAGAAAGCAAGCCCGAAGAAGCGCTGTCGGCTACTTCACGACATATTGTATTATAGACCTGCATATGCAAGGGCTTTCGTTCAAACTTCGAGTCTACCACAACATGCATTGAGTAATTTTGGCGGGTTTCCGTGGTGCTGGATGAGCAGCAACCTTACAGACATTTGAATGCGGCTAAAAATTTACTGAATCAAAACGGCAAGTTGGGCGAGTTGGTATTTTGCTGAGGGCATCGTTTGCTGAGGGCAGCGCGACCCGGACTGAGGACTGAGAGACACGTACACAAACAAGCGCTGACTGACAACTGATTTATTTCATCACACATGCAGTAAATAAGTACACACACAAAAAAATGATCACGTGGCGCGTGTCTGTCGTGATAGGGATTCATTTGATTACATGTTTCAAAAACTGCACTTCTTTATCATGCAGAGCAACCGAAGTCTGGCTGACGCATGCGCTCTGATTTATATGTATGTGGTATGCTTCCACAATTTCGCGAAAGGTTTGGTTAAAATTTCTGTATATTACTCGTGTTTCATAAAACATTGGCTCACAATGGCACGTTCTACAATGTATAGCTAAGTTCGTGCTGGTGTGATTTTTGACGGCTGTGTGGTGCTCCCTGAGACGAACATTAATGCACCGTCTCGTCTGCCCAAAAAGCTCGGTCAACCCGGCCGGGTTGACCGAGCTTTCGAGTTTGTCCGGGTTTTCTTGGCCGGGTTGACCGAGCACTCGAGGGAACTTTGGCAACAACCGTGGTTAAGGGCTTCAGGTATGTTGACGACTACCTGATAGTCATCAGGTCGCAGGCAATCCTTGGGAAGGTTACCGATATTCTCGCCTCGTTCGAAAAGGAAGCAATGGGTCTCAGCTTCACCCATGAGATGCCGACTAACCAAAGAATACAGTTTTTAGACTTGCTGTTAACCTTCACAAATCATCACATATGCTGGCAGTATCAACCCAGATCGAATAAACCGGTTTTGAATTACACTTCGGCGCATTCGAAGCTAGTGAAAAGAGGCATAGCTACGACATGTTTAGGATCCGCTATCAAAAAGTCCTGCCCCCACCTTTCCAGTCTGAGCTTTTCGCAACAGCTCGACCGTCTTAAGTACGCCGGCTTTCCGCAAACCACCCTTATCTCAGTATGCGAACAGCTTGTAAAAAAGATTAAGAAAGTAGTAATTCATCAGCCACAGAATCAAGCAGAAAATAAGTTTCCAGTAATCCCCTACGTTCATCAGGTCGCCCATGTGATAAAACAGACAGCAGGGCGATACGGCGTGCGGGTGGTCTTTTCCGCAAACAACTCGTTGAATAAGATGTGTAATCTAGTAAATAAACCTAGATCGGCGGGCAAAGATACATGCACTATGAAGCACAAAATGCAGTTCGTGCCATGCACGATGGGGGTAGTTTATGCAATCACACTGTCATGTGGAAGGAAGTATTTTGGGCAGACGGGACGGTGCATTAATGTTCGTCTCAGGGAGCACCACACAGCCGTCAAAAATCACACCAGCACGAACTTAGCTATACATTGTAGAACGTGCCATTGTGAGCCAATGTTTTATGAAACACGAGTAATATACAGAAATTTTAACCAAACCTTTCGCGAAATTGTGGAAGCATACCACATACATATAAATCAGAGCGCATGCGTCAGCCAGACTTCGGTTGCTCTGCATGATAAAGAAGTGCAGTTTTTGAAACATGTAATCAAATGAATCCCTATCACGACAGACACGCGCCACGTGATCATTTTTTTGTGTGTGTACTTATTTACTGCATGTGTGATGAAATTAAACTTGCAGACAAAAATGGCTCACAAAGTCTGTATACATTTCAACCACGAATAAGGATTCTCGTGTCTCTGCAAATATAGAAGCGCATTGCAGCATGCTCTTGAGGGGTTCAATAGCAGAGGTTTCCGCACTTAGGGGCCCGACTGTTCAACCTGTTCCTTCAAACTTTTATGCTCAGCGCAGTGCATGAGATGTAATCTGCGTTCCTGTTGCCCTCCTTTTGTTCCCCCAAGAGCAAACATCGTAAAACCACAATGTACGAGTTCCCAGCCTCCCTTCCCCCCCACGTACCACCGTGGGAACTCACTTCGTGATATGGTACGGAAGAATTTATTATTAATTATTAGTTAAAATTCAGGCGTTAAATTTCCAATAACTGCGCTTGGTCGGTCTGCCCACGCTTCCAGCAAAAGCAAAGAAGTCAATCGTGAGCGTTCTTTCCAGGCCTTGTTTCTTCGCCTTGTGTTGCGTTGCCACCATTTTACACAGTTTGAACCAACTACACTAACAATATGTTTTGCATATTCTGTATACAGATAAGCCCGCTGTGTATAGCATGTGCACGTTTGCTCTGCTGTGAAGTTCTAGCCCTCTAATGTTGCACAGCGTAAGAAATAGTGAACAGTATATGCAGCGCTTTCTTCACCTGCACATCAGTAGTGCATGGTGTGCTGTTCAACTACACCAATTCCTTTGTGGTGCTATGCTGCCTTGGGACAGATGAGGCAACGTATGCAACCGTGACACATTGCCCGTCTCCAAGCAGTTGATCCCTTTGAGCGGAAGAATTGTTTTTTTTTTTCATTTTACGTGTACTGATCGTTGGAAGATTTTAAGATGGGGAGCCCCCTTCTAAACAAATGACTGCGCGTCCAGTGATTAATCGTAATCCTCGCAACGATCCACTGAATTCGGTGTGCATCTCAGCGGAGGAGGGGGGGGGGGTGATGCGTGCTTGCCTTCGAGCGTGCCCTCCAGGCAAGCGTACAAAAGACATTGCGACGCTTGGTACGCTTGGTACTTCCGCCTGCGAAAAACGTGATGGCAGTGAAAAAGTAACTAACAGGCGTGCCTGAAGATTTAGCGCAAGTACCCAGCAACGTATGTCATTTATTTTTTGTTTCTTAGTTTTGAAAGTTTACTGGGAGACTGGGGCTACCATTCTTAACGTACAGATCGCTTCATGCGCGAACTTCTGTGTTTTTGAAAGCAGAGCTGTGTTTAACAACGCTTGTAGCAGTCTTAACATCAACATTCGTGTTGAGTTAGAGGCATATGCGTACGCACGTGTGGTAGGGGGGGGGGGTGGCGGCCTCCCCTATAGTCAGCTAAAGGAGGCGGGGCGTGAAGTCTTCCCCATACTTTTACTTATCCGGACTTGTCCCGTCATTGTCTAAAGAGCAGGGTTATGTTGACGCAGTTTTTACACGATAGGGGCGGCCGAAGACCCCTGATGTTGCATTCCAAGAACGGTTTACTTTTCCCCTTTATTCCCGGAAAGTCAGGGACCCAAGGCAGGCGATTGTGCGAAGCACGTCAACGCTTCATTTTCGCTTTTTCGTACATTGTGAAGCATGTTGTCTTTTGGAGTCGACCATAGGGGGAGAGGGGATGAAACCTCGCCCTTTCTAATGGGGAAGCATGCGTACGTCTGTGGTTAGATGATCTTTTCATTGCTGTATGCAATCGCTCATTTATCACACTCTACACACTCAGACGCCAATTATCTGCTAGAAACACAGACTCTGACGCTGCCTTATAGACCTGCCTTATATGTGAGGTAGAAACTGGAAAGAACGAAAGCAATAATGCCGAAGGAGCTGGCCAGGATAACACTATAGATAGGAAATGTGAAAAATGGCTCGACGGTCTTCAACGATGCCTTCTACGTAGCCTGCGTGTTCATGCGTTCTAGCATCGCTTGGTTCTTCAACGTACTGAAAAGACGTGTCTTACACAGAAAATCTCCGCTACCTCGCTATGTTCACCTGAAATGTATAGAAAACGTTTATGCGGGAAAGTCGGATTCCTACCTCGAATTTAACTTCAACGATCAGAACCAGCAGGCAGAAGAAATGTGTTAGGCTGATTTTCGAAGGTTTTATTGAGCTGATAAGCTGGTTGTGGTAATATGGTCGCCCTTAGCAGCGTAGCCATAAATATTTAAGGGGGGAGGGGTTGAACAATTCAAACTTCGTTCGTTTATATCGTCTTTTGGCACGCCGGCGAATGGCCAAAGTTTAATCGGCAGCGCGTTGCTACACTGAGCACCGAGCCGTCTTTGTGGCAATAGAGAAATGGCGTTGAGCAAAAAATAAATATACATATGTCACATAACGCGTAAACCATGTGTGTGTCGTTGAAGAAGCAGTAAGTATGATAATCAAGCTAATCCTAGACAACCAGAAGAGCTAAGAATAATCAGCTGAACCTTAGCTCACGCTACGTATATGCAGGCATAGCCGAGCTAAGCCACTACAATTTTTTACATGGAAACACACGTAGAAATTTCCGTCTTGTGTCTAAGCGTTTTGGTGAACATGTGGGAGTTCCTGACGGATATACGCGGCTACTTGACTTCCCTCAATGCATGTGAAAGAAACTAATGATTCAAACGCCACAGTCGAGCTATTTTTGAAAAATGCGGTTCACGAATGATGATGATGGGAAATTTCTTCTCAATACAAACTGCCGAAATTCATACATCCTTGTCTGCTGACCTCTGGCGTTCCATTGAAGTATGGAAGCGCACTTGACTTGTTCTCGGAAAGGCTGCAGTGTTCTATGGCATACCACCTTGATACTGCAGGCCGGCAAGTACTGGTTAGAGAGTGTCCAGGACTTGCAGTGCGCATTTAGTGGCAGGTGTCTTCAGACTAGCCAGGAGCGTGCTGATAACACTCATCAGCAATCTCAGCAAAGTAAAAACCAGGGCCTCTTGGGCCGATAAACTGCCTGTTGTCGACATTGTCGACTGTCGATGCTGTGACTCCACAGGAAGGTGTGCCAGGGGTAACGCAGGCTGAGCAGTGTCAGATACTCTCCTTTGCGCCTCAGTGTCTCTCTGCACCTCTGGTCGTTTCACACATGGCGGCGGCGGCGGCTGCGGCGGCGGTCGTTGTGGTCGTGGCTGTGGCGTAAGCGGAGTCTGGTTGGGCAAACGACTGCTTTTTCGTTTCTTCGAGCACCGCCGTCGGCGGGCACGCCGTCTTTGAACAGCCGTTACCGCTTCCTTTCGTGAAGATTCGTCCTTCACTATTTGCCTCAAGATGGTCCTCTACTTATTGACTACTGGGCAGTCTTTGGATGAGGCATCATGGTTTCCACTACAGTTTCTGCATTGTAAGAGAGTTGCTTCGCAAGATTCGGCTTTGTAGGGTCCGGTGCAACGTGGGCATGCTGGCTTGTTGTCACACACACCATAACATGGCCTAGTCTCAAGCACCTGTGGCACTGTAGGGGCCTTGGAATATAGGGTCGGACAACATGACGAAAGTGACCAACCTTTACATGTGTTGAAATGCTATCGCTTCTTAAGGTCACCTTGATGAAACGGGAGTTACAAAGTCAACATACTTGCAATATGTCCGTGGCGTCAGTAGCTGGCTCGATCAGCACAGAAAGGTTCGTGTTCCGAATAGAAACGTCGACATCATTGATGACGCCGGTCGTTGTATTTCAATCTTACCGGATGTAGGCGCCGAGTCTGATATCGCCAAGCTCCGTAACATTTCGTAAGGTATGTAGAGCAGTCGAGGGCTCAACGTCTATGCGCAAGATGCTCTTTCGTGGATCGAGTCTAATATACTTTACCTCATTCGGCACGATAGCTTCGAGTCGTGCAGAAATTGCTTGCCTGTTTGTGTTCTTCAGGTTGACCGAAAAGTCAATGGCAAGAAACAGTACGGTGTGGCGTGGAGGACTGCAGGCGGCCTTCACGGTAGATGTGCCCGCTGGCGAAGACGCACCGACCATTCTCCTTTTAGCCTTGCGCTTCACCGCAGGGATGAAATTGTCATCGCTGTCTTCCCTACTAGCGGTATACGGTTTTTGGTGTTACTGGTGGTGTTGTCACCTCGGTTGTACCGTTTTCTTGAGTTTGACGTCGAAGGCGACGCCAAGTCGGGAGTGCGTATTGCAGTTTCCGGATTCATCGCTGCCCGCAGGAGAGCGATGATCCACGGAAAATGCTGAGATTCACAAATCTCACAGCAGGTGAAAAGAGCAGCGTTCTGCAGAACAAACATAAGTTGCCGATAGCTTAAGCAGCTTGGCCGTTAAAAATCCTTCTCGTTTGAAAACTGCAAGAGTTCTGACATTTTCAATCCGGGAAAAAGTCACTTTTAAACATGCTTTACACGCCCGATTTCTAAGGCTTCAGATGAATATTATTCCTATGCAATTTGCAAATGCTACTGTTGCCTCGATTGCGCAAAACAATTTTATCGTGTGAGTGATGCGTTGTCCAATCGCAAAGAATGTTTCAGTGTTTACAGAGTGCAAATGAGTAGAGTAATGGTCATTTCCTGTAGTAAAAACCAGGTCCACATTCACGGAGCTTCGCGTTCCATTACGACGTCCAAGTGAGCCGGCGCGACCGCATATTCTTGAGCAAAATGACAAGCCACTTGATATATAATTTGCGGACTCATTTCCAAACTCTTCGAGCGTCAAATAAATTAGGGAAGAAAATTTATAGCTACGTGTTATATTGCTGCCTCCGCTCCGTGTAATAGAATCATGTTTGCCTAACTTCGCAATTTGCCATAACTGCTGTAGGGTGGGGTCCCTGAATGCACGGGATACAAACCCAAGTTTCTAGTAGACGCGTACGTATACACACTCGTAGAAGTATACCGGCCGCACCACTAATAAATGTTGCGCAAATAAATGCAAAGTTTCGCCGCGGAGCGGAAAATTGGTGATGAAGCTTCGTTAAGAAAATGCCAGTGCTGCTAGAGTGCGCATCCGGTCTTCTAATTAAGGTTTTATTTACACTTACGTTGTCCCTGGGGAGTTGGAAGAATGTCCACATTATATATAACTCAGTAGGTGGGAGACGGTAAAGAACTATAGAATTATGGAACAAACAGGCGGAGAGGCTTACCCTTAGCATTGGAGTATTGGTACCTTCAGTATTAGTAACAGATTAAGAACAGCCCTTCATTTCAGCCAAACCAAACAACAAGAAGGGGTATTCCACGATGGATTGCTGCTTCATGCCACTGGTGCATATTGTGCGGTGTGTGTGCGTGTGTGTGTGTGCGCGAGTGTGTGTTAAATCAAACGGAATGCGGGTTCGTTTATTCCTTTGGAAGCTGCTCATTCAGGGATGAAAGTACGTTTAGGAACGAACGATGAAAACTCCAGGCGTAATACATAGCGGAGCCTTAACGGCCGCGACGTCTAACGACGTTATGTCCACCATTACAACGTCCAATGTGCAGCATAAATCAATAAATGAAGGTTGAAGAAGCGGTCGCATAAAATTTGCTCAAAGCTGTGCAGCCGCACATTTCATAACTGCTTGATATCTCCTACAGAGAACTCATGCAAAAAGTACAATGTATCCGAGGGAATTTCCTTGTTAGCCACAGCCGTTTCGTTTCATTTAATTCCCCTTAAAGGGGCCCTGCAACACCTTTCTTAGTTATATTGGAATAGTCTCATTATTGACGTATGACTCTTCACGAGTCATATGCCGCAAAAATTTTTCGAATCCGTCAAGTCTAAGTGGTGTTACCAAATTATAGAGATCACGTTCCGCAGCTTTCTCCCTCAACTCAACGCCGCGAGCGCGCGGAAAGCTATAGGCAGCGAGTCGACGGAGGGAGCGCAGAGGAGCGAGGCTCCGCCCAAGAGCGCCGGCGGAGTTTTTTTCTTCATTTTTTTCTCTCTGACGTCTGGGCGCAACTACGTGGTCTGTGCCGCCACTTCCGGTCGGCTTGCGTCGTTCTCGTCGCGCGGAGTCGATCGGCGCGTGCTTGAAAACTGCGCGTCGGTTTGGTAATGTTGGGTGTGCACCTCGAACGCCGTAGTATTTTCATCGCTCTGCCAACCATGGAAGCAAACCTGCGCGCTCGTTTGGAACGAATGACAGCTGAGATCGGTTTCGGCCCATACTCCGATACACCGCCTCGTAAGACTGCACTGGCAGACGACCCCGAAGCGCCGCCATTACCGGTGTTATCGGAGACACGCTGCGCCCGTGCCTCGGTCGGTCGTGAGAACGTGCCGACGATGCAGTTCTCAGCTGACGAGGCAACACTCGAACGGCTGCCACTCTCAACGGCAACCGGCGATGGTCAAAAGCACAGAAATATTCACGTTTTCGGCACTGCGCATGGCGAAGAAACGGAACCACGCAACTACGAGCAGACGAGCTGTCGGTGAGACCGAAAGTGCTAATATTAATGTTTGTTCGGTGTTTTTAACGCGATAACATAATATAAACATACATATTATCTACTTATTGAACTCAAATTAACAACGAAAGTAATAATGAGGGTGTTATCGTGATTATAACATCAGCCAATGGTGGAACTGCCGACAATCGCGTCATATTTTGCGGACTAATACATCATTTGTCGAGAGAAGAGGGAGCGATTTTCAGCTGACTTTGAGAATTTATTGTAAATTCCAGGCCGTGCGCATCGCTATAATATTTGGCTCGCGTGTTCTCGGGAGCCTCGACTACCGATCGGCAGCGCTTTTTGAGCATGCTCGAAAAGTGTTGCAGGGCCCCTTTAAGGGTCTGTAGGTGACGCACGAAGTAACGGACAACGAAACAAAATAAACATAGCGGCAATAAAGTTGGATGTTTCATTGAAATCTAGAAATAGCAAGGCTAGGAATGGTGCGTGAACAAAATAGCTCACCGCAAATGTTTATTTTCTCTGCCTATACTAATTGAAGTCGTTAACAATGCTTATGAGGTCGCTTGCTCAATTTTCGATTACCTCCTATCAACACAGTTACATAAATCACGTTTTTTTAATTAACGCTTTTGTGAGTTTTAACCGTCTGTAACCAGATATGCAATACCGTCGTTCGGCACAAGACCTCTCACCTTCGGGTACACCTTATTTCGGGAATTCTTGCGGCTGGTGCTCTTGTAATGCCGTGCACGGCACGCCCTTTGTTTACGCTTGCACTGTGGAAGCGGGTAATGCGTCGTAGGCGAGTAAGGAGTTCGGCGTAAACTTAATTTGCCGCGGCCGGGGCGGCAGTATAGATCCGAGTTCGTCGTGAGCTTGAAAGTTTCCGTTGACTTCGGTTACCGAGGCAATAGCTTGAGACAGCCAGGAAATCGAATTAAAGCTTACGCCCTGAAAACGTTTCACGTCACTCTGCATACAAAGGCTTCTTTTGGTTCCACGTGCAATGTACTTAAATAAAGAGTTTACGATGCGGTGCATTAGCGGCTCTTGCATTACCTGACGTGCAAATTTCAAGAGTCAAATTGCTACAAGAAGTTTTGGAATGTCAGAGCATATATTTCGTGAAACTGGGTCAAAATAAGTAAGGGAAGTTTTCGCGGGGCTCGTTTCTTTCTTAGACACAACCCCATGAATCCAACGGACAATTCAGAAGCGGAAATCATGGGGAACAGTAGCGATTGTTTTTACTGTAGCGTAATAATTATGACGTGAAGTAAACATAATTCAAGTCGACGAAAAAACACCCTTTCCGACTCTGGGATCCGCACTTACAACCTTCGAATATTTACATACTCTGTGGATTCAGCTGTACTGGACTTCCAGGCTTATCAACATCGTGAAAGATAACTTCGGCAGTAAAAACAAAAATTACAAGAAGAACAAATCACGCAATATAGAAGTTCATACCCATGTTTCAAAATTACTATGAACGTTTGAAACAGTCGTTCTGTTGTTTGACAACTGCCTAAAATTTATCTCTGGGTGATTCTAACACACTTTACGCCCCCGGCTTTGAAGGCGGTGAAAAGTTGCAAGTGATTTTGAGCTGTCGTTGCTATGCGATGGTTCAGGCTGAATTACGTGCCTTAACGTCGAAGTTTTCAGCGTAACCAGGGATTTTCAACAGGAAGTCAGCTGCTGACGAGTTCACTTTACCGGGGTCGTCAACGCGGAGTGCATCATGCTTCTCCTCATGGCTGTGATATACACATAAACATATATACACAAGCCCGCTTCCACACTGTCGAACACAAACGTTCTGTTTAACATAGTAATCGTATAACGGCCAGATTTCTAGTGACGTGTGCATACATAGTGCTTCTGCTTTTGATGCTCGCGAGTCTGATAGAGATAACACGCGACGTCCTTAGGCAAAGTAGTGTCAAAATTATGTCAGGCTTGATGAAGCGCACACCATCCAAATGCTCACTCCCACAAGTGCCAGCGCAACTGTCACATCCCCCCCCCTCCCTACCCGGTACCTTCTCCCAATATTGCATTCATAATAAATTAGTTGACTGAAAGGTTAGTTATATCATTCTTTTTTATTATTCCGTAGTTTTCATGTATAACTCTCATTTTCATAATGGAAGTTCAGACAGAACGTGCACTACGAACAAAAAGTGGGGCAGTCGTGCTTCTATCATACAATGCCGCAAAATTCGATTTTGGGCTGACTACTGCCTAGTGTATCGACCTTATGATGTTCATATCTTCTTGTCCTGCAAGCTTCCTGTTTAGACTACAAAGTTGTCCCTCACTAACTCTTGTTCAAAAGTTAGGACCTGGTGGTGAGGGAACACTGTCTCTACAAAATTCCATAGCTGCAATGAAAGCACAGTTACGCAAACGCTTTTAGGCCGAGTTAACTTTTTTGCCGTCGTAGATATACTGCCACAGGTTTTTACGGGGCATAATTGCATTGGCGCCCATGCACGTTTCCAGCCAGCACTCACTCGACACATTATTTCGCGTACAGCCGCGCTAGCCTGTGCCGCAAGGCTCCACCTGAGAAAAGGTGACAGTCACGATAGCTGAGTGGATAAGAGGTTTGCCGCAGCACAGGTGCCGCTACAAGCGACAAAATTATTTGGCGCGGTGCGACTACTTAGACCTGGGTGAACTACAACGCTCCGCGCTCTAGTTACGAACTTGACACTGCTGACCACACTAATTGATGAAACACCTAAAACATATTTTACTAACTCTATTTCCTCAGGTAGGAACATCACCATCATCAAAAAGGGGAGGGAGGGGGGGGGGGCTCGAAAACACATTGATCGTGTCAGAGTACATGCGCGTGTAAGGTTTATGAAAGAAGGAAATCGCCCTGCGCGACATCAGCACTGATAATTTAGCCAGAGAGGTTTGTTGCTAGGGGCACGTATAGCTTGGTTATGTCTAAGTTCGTGTGGCATTCAAGCTATCCTTAGTATAGCGTTTGCTTGTGCTATATATATATATATATATATATATATATATATATATATATATATATATATATATATATATATATACAGTCAGGTGATTCTGTACACACAACACAGACTTTAACACAACCGATAACTCTGACGATTCACACACTACACACTACAGCATTCCTTATTTACATCCTAAACGTCCTACGCGCCTCGCACACAAACTGTCCTACTCGCCGTTATGAACTGTTGCCGCTGCGGCGAGGTCGATCGTCACCGGTACTCCTTGGGCAGTCAACAGTCACGCTGCCTTGACCGTGGCGAGGTGGTAGTGGTGATGATGATGGCACTGCAGGCCGGTAGATTACCAGGCCACTGCAGCGCAGGTTAGCTGCCCGTCGCCAACATGAGCCGCGGCCACCTCGTGACACCACTCGGGCCCCAGGACCTCAGGCCAGGAACAGACTAGGCTGCCGGTCTCCGTGTCAGCACCGGGCACAGAGCGGGAATCAGGCTCACCAGGTCCACATGGCTGCCGGACGCCTGGTTGAGTGACGCAGCCCGAAGCAGGAAGCCCGGCTCACCAGGTCCGCAAGGCTGCCGGACGCCTGGTTAAGCGATGTCACGCCCCGAACCGCCGACCAGCGGCTGCCGTTCCAACCGTGTCGCGCTCCAACTCCTCGAGCCACACGCCCCGCTCGCGCTTCCTTTTCGACGTCTTCTCCTCCAAGGCGTACCGCAGAGCAGAACTGTCGTTCACTCTTCGCCCCGTCACGGGCCACACAATCCACATCATCACAATATATATATATATATATATATATATATATATATATATATATATAATATACATCGGCCGTATCAATGTACCGCGTGCTGCTTTATAGCAACGCGGACAAAGTATGCGCTTCCAGACCGCTACACGAAACCTAAATAAAACTGCAATGCACTGCATCTCCACCAGTGCCTCAATGGAATAGTAGGCTGTTACACGAATTTTGTGTTCAAGATTGGTAATTTATTACTAGTAATTACTTTCACGGCGATATTGTGGCTGCGAATACATTTAGGCACACCTTTACAAAAAAGCATATTCTGTCTGTTGTGTACAAGATAAGATACACTACGAGGAAGGATGAGGACACCTGAAGGACCCTCTGAAGCGGGGCGCCTTGCTGAGCGATGGCGAACCGCCCTTCTCAGCGAGGCCCCCGAAGACCAGGAGTGGGCCGTCCAGCGGGCCAGGGCCGTCGCTGAGGACCTCGAAAGATGTTCCTCGAATGGCGGATCCCTGGCAGCCTAGCCCCGGGCACAATATCAACCGTTGGGCAAATAAAGTTTATTCAACTCAACTCAACTATCCTCGAACATAACTATGTGCCACAGATAGCTACGCACATGTCAGCAAACTGTATTGTGAAGCCTGGGCCAGTTTTTTTTTTTTTTTGTATGTGTGTTGATGCGTATTAGGCACTGCGAACCACATTCATTCATATTACTATCTGTAATCTAGGGTTAGCGCATTTGTAATGTTTCCTGAAAGAATAACCTGTATTATCAATCCTATTATGCAAAATTGATTTTCCCGTCATCACAAGGGAATAGATTTCCTTTCTTTATGCTTGTTTTTTACAGGCACAGGTAACAGATTTGCTTTAGGACTTCAAGCTTGATATGTTTTCTTGATGGAAGGTTCACCAAAGTAAGGTGCAATTATAATATAAACAAGCGACCAATGGAAGAAAATTACATGCCCAAAAGGAAAAAGAAAAAAATGTCTCACGGTGCTTTATGCATTCGCCTAGGGCAACTCGAAGGCGAAAACCATCTGTTTCTTGTTCTTTTGCTGCTTCGTCTCCTCACGCGTTTGTATTCGTCCATTTGAATACGTATTACTAAAGGAACTAAAACAGGGACAACGAATAATGAACTCAGGACGACCGCTAGCGGTTGTCCTGCATGCATCTTTCTCGGTCCCTGTTTTAGTTCCGCTAACATTATGCATTCAAGTCAAAACAAGCTAGCTCAAATTTCAACTTCCCTGTGTTTATCCATCCCTCTCCCCCCCCCCCCCTCCCCCGAAAGCTTTCTGCGCCTAACGTGGTGTTACAGCACTGCCTCCAAGATAGGCCCACGTTCGACCAATCGACTATGTCGCGTGATGACTTCACCGCGAGACGGCACGTTATGTGATGTTGTAGTGATGCCGCGACGACGTCATAATGACGTCACACATTATGGCCACCTGGCACGTCGTGATGGCTTTGTTGAATACTGATGATTTTTGCATCACTTCTGTTGACTTGCGTTCACAAAGACGCCACGAACGGTCAGTTTTCGTGTTTGATCAGGCATCTAAGGCTTGCGCCCTAATATATCTTATAAAAGCAAGATTCTACCTTGACAACAAAAATCATGTCCGTGAAGTCTTGTCGGAACGAAAGAAACTTTTTTCGAATCGTCTATATCTGTATTTGCTAGCAACAATTTCAAGTAGCTGGCGATCTTGATCGTGCTGAATATTCTGGAGTGACTGACACGGTTTAATGAATGAACACTGTGTCTGTCAGGTCGTGGGTTGCTAGATAATTTTCTGCATGATTTTAAAAGTATAGGTAAAAGATAATTTCATTTTCATATTTGTAAACGTGTAGTTAAAATGTTTGTGTTTAGCTTCAGAGACAGCAGTTTTCGTAAGACAGGCTATACCTTTGCTATTTTGCCAATTTTATTGAGGAATTCATAGGCAAGTTTCTTCAAAAGCTCTTCATTTTCTCGCTGCTGCATTTCTTCACATCATGGTTAATCTATAGATGGCTCGGTGGTTATTTTTGGTGTACAAACACTTGAATTTTTTTCCTTTTTAGTTTACCACGGAACACGGAAGTTAAGCAATGCGAAGGCACATAGATACGGATTATTTTTGGTTCCTAACGTGCTAATAAGTTGCCCGTAAAGAGGTTACGCAATTCGAATTCCAACAGATACGATTTTTGCTTACACGTAAAATGTGGATAAACTGCGCGTTCTTTTAAAAGAACAACTCTGGAACTCACAGTGGTTTAGCGTCGAGCCACGAGGAAATGATGGTTGTGAGACACGTCATCATCATGCAGTGACGTCATTCCTGCGTCATTTATCGCAATGGAACGGCACAGGATTCAGCTTTCTTTTGAAAAACGCACTCGCGTTTACCAGACAGCAGATGTGCGTTCTTGAGATAAAGTGCTCGGGCAGTGTTGCAAGAAAATGAAAAAGAACAGTTTTAATATTACTTCCGCATCGTCGAGACAACTAAGTGCCTGATAGTATTTTTTTTCCTTGTGCACGTGATTACATTGGGAATATTGAGTCGCTTTTCGAAGAACGGGCTTCCCTAATTTAGTAAACATACTTCTAAAACACTGATATTTTCATGAACGCGAAGCTGCATTATTACCAGAAGGAAAAAGCGCTCGGAGATAACAGCTCACACTATGGGAATCCATCTTCATTACTAATGTCGTAATCTTCGGGAAGTCAGAAGGCGAATATACGAAGTTGACGAGCACAGCTTTACCCCCGCTATCGGGAAGTGGAGAGTGGTATCGGAACCCGCAACGACGAATCAATATTCCGTCTGGCTATATTTTGTCACGGGATGTTTCGTTTCACCGTTACAATAAAATAACACATTCTAAGTTGGCTTCACATAGCTCTGCGAATTATTATAGTGTCGTGCACTTTCAAACACGGAATAGCAAAAACACGAGCAACTACAATCGAAACGCCGCCGATCAACCATGAACAACCAGTGGGATGGCATTGTGTCGCTCTATTAAAATTGCTGCGAACTCTCTACTCCCCCCCCCCCTTCCATTGCCCCCAGCTTCTTCGGCGTCGTTTTTTTTTTGTTATTTTTTTCAGCTACGTGACTTAGAAGAAACTTGCTTGGAGAAGCCGTTGATCAGTCTACAAATTCACAGTTAAAACACACTGGCCTAATAAGCCTATCTTGCGGTGCCTCTGTAATCCAATTACGAAAGACCAGTCAATTAGGTAATTAACTAAGTTACACTTCGTTAGGAGTTTGGCCCCAACAAGGCGGGTATTGGAGCTTTGAATGTTTGATTTACTTATATAACTCTTCGCGCGTAGTGCCGCTATTGATCAATGCAGAGATTGGTGGAACGCGCACTAAATAAACAGGCGATATCGACAGCTGGGAATGCGCTTAATTGAAGATAAGCACACTCATCCTGCGTTGTGGTACGATCACGTTCCTCTTACTCTCGCTTTCTCTACACACACACACACACACACACACACACGCGCGCGCGCGCGCGCGCGCGCGCGCACACGCATACGCGCACGCACACCTAGTGTGCCCGCGCCCCACATTTTAAAACGCTCGCCAGAGCTAAAAATATGCTGAATAAGCTAACGGACTTCATGACGATGCGACAAAATGTATGTTGCTCTATATTTCATGGGGTAAGCCATACTATTCTTGGTGTTCTTGTGTTTGGTTTACTTACGGAAGATTAATTAAATAACCTCTAAAGCAAGAAATTTAGAGATCGGTTTGCGAAACGCCCGATTTGACACTTTCTACCTTTGTATCTACTAAGGAATTGTCTTTTTCTGCTATATATATATATATATGTATATATTGTCACGTGGTCGTGACGTCGACGAAGACCGCAGTCAGCACGTCCGAGATGAAATGAAACTATTTATTTGGCCGAACTTGTGGCCGGGAAACTGAAAGTCAAACTACGGCAATACACTGATAGCGGCGAACAGAGCGTCGACCGTCGATCAACTAACAAGCGGTCAAGCGCGTCCGCTTTTGTACATGTGCCGTCGAATATTCCAGCGTTATCGCTGGTTGCCGCGCAAACTCTAGAATAAGCTCGAGTGTTCGCGTCTTGCGTGCAATCTTAACAAAACGATCTACAATAATCGGGAAGCTTCTCGAACAATGAGGCGCGGTTTGCGCTGAGCGTTGCTGACAGTCTTTGTGGGTGAAAACCGAATACAGCAAAAGTGATAATAGGAAACGCACGTGGCAATATATAGGGACAATACTTCTCTCTAGCACCCATACTAGAAAAGTTCTGTCATTTTCCAAGTGTGGCTGCTAGACAGAAGTCTGCGAGCAACAAGTTGTGGGCGATGGAAGCGGTCGCGACGAACATTTGTGTCGGCATTGATTACACTGCAACCACTGCTCCTTCGCGATGTTTTGCTATCGTTAAATTTAAGGAAAGTTCAAAAGGTACAAGCGAGACGCGGACTCTGTGCTGTAGGGTGTGGGTGTTTGCTGTCTACTCCAAAGGAAGGCGCTCAGAGAGGGTGGGGAGAAGAAAAAAATTTAATAGTAAAGGCTTTAAAGACTTTACGGCGTCACAAAAACACAACAGCAACTTCGTAGAACAAATTCCCTCACCAGTGGCCGCTAACCTTGGCCCCGGCTGACCGCACGCCGCGCACTCGAGTGCTGCTCGCCATCATTCGCTGGCCACTGCCCCTTGGCAGCTCGCTGTGCATCGTTATGAAGTTTTTTGCGCATACAGGAACATGGAAATTTGCTGCTTGGTGTCACCGCCGGTGTGGACGAGGGCGCAGGCTGTTATGCGCGATCCCCACGCATTCCCCCTTTCTAAAAAAGAAGTCGCCTCACCGCCTCGATTGGCGGCGCCCATGGTTTGCGTGGCTGCCAACTCGTCAGCTACGGTCTTCATCTTGGTGTTACTTACGATCTTGGCGGACACTTCCTTGCCGTGTTTCCTGAGCAGAGCCTTCAGATTCGCGTCCCGTGAGGTGTCGACCAGGCAATTTGACTACAGGTTGAGCACGGGCTCTTTGGCCGCCGCTGCCTTGGGCGTCAAATGCACTGCCTTCTCTTCGTCGAGCTTAGCCTTCATCGTGGCGGCATTCTGGGGCTCGGCTTTGCCACCACCTTCGTACTCCGCCTCGTTCTCCCCAGTTTCTTTACCCTGGGCTCCGTGTTCGGCACTGTAGTCGTGCGCTTTACGCGCCATCTTGTGCAGTGTGGTTTCGTCAATGACGCTATTCCGCTCCTTATCGTCCTCGGCACACTGAAGTTGTTCCCATTCCTCGGCTCCTACGGCCTCTTCCATGTCAAAGATCCCTGTATTGCCGGCGTCTTTTGCATTTCATCTCATCGTTCTACTCACCATCCTGGGATGTACCCTGGACTTCTTCAAATGGCACCTGCGCGCTCGTTTGACGGACCGGATGAGCCGCTACTTGACCAGAGCCTTGGCCTTGTTTGCCGTCCGTGCTCGGGTCTGAATTACTCGGGCATCCTGTGCTCGGGCATCCCATGGGGTGTTGGCGTCGTATACTCGACATGTGCCGACGTCTACGTGCTCGTACTCTTCCCCGTCGTGGCGGGTTGGTCGTCCTCCTCCACGTCGGCGTCCAAGACGTGGTCGTCGCCGCCATACACAATCACAGCCTGTTCGATCCCGCAACCGGCGTCCTCGGCCGGTCCAGCCGCACCGGAGGCGACAGCCGGGACCGCAACGACCCTCGCTGGCAAGTAGGCTCCGGACGCAGAGTCAGCCCGTATCACGCTGTAGGCTGTCGACACCAAGTCGAGGCGGTTCATTGCCTAAAGGAGCCCCTTGAGAGCAGCCTCCATTCTTGTTGGTGGTAGACGTGGCAGATTCGTCGTTAAGCGCGAGTTGTGGGGGTTCGCTGTCTACTCCAAAGAAAGGCCAGAAAAAAAGAGTGGAAGAAAGAGACATAAACAAGGCCAAAAAGACAGAAAAACAAACATAAGAGAGAAAAAGAGAGAAAACTGAAGAGAAACAAAGAAGGCCACCCAGCTCAGTCGAGAAATCTGGAGAAATAGAAGTAACAGGCCCGTGCTTCGCTGTGTACAAGCTTAGCGCAACTTAGTTCAAACTTCCGGCATTTTTTGCTCACTAGAGAAACTAATGAGTGGAATGAACTGCCGGATGCTATTCTGCGGCTAACATCTATAGGTTATTTTCAAGGAAAAAGCGTGGTTGGTCACTCCGTCATGGCAATCGGTATAACGTGAAAGTGAACCGTGTCTTTACAGGAGCAGTTGATTGTTTACTGTACATTAGTGCATGAGAGCTTGCAAAATGTCTATTGCTGTTTCGTTGCTATAGCACCGTTTGACATTTATGCACCCATGTATACGCCAACTGGTACATCTCCATCCCGATCACTAACGTTCATGATAATGATATAACCCTTAAGGTAGTTGAAATAGTTAACATACATCTGGACCAACGCTGCGTGGACAAACCACATAATGAATGCCGCACAAACATGGCGTCCACAAGCGCATAATGAAGGCCGGTACACGATATGTGCTCCTTCGAAGCGTCGTCGTTTGACGAGAAAATCGCCAAGGTGTGCCCTCCCCACTCTAGGGTAACCTACGTCTGTGCTCATGCGTCTACCACGCAGTGACTCAGGAACACGAGAGGCAGAGTTAGTAGCTTGAGCCGTGAACGCTGGAAGGCGTTATGCTTACCGATGGCGTCTCTCTCGTTGCGCCAAAGCACTCGCCCGTCGATGTCATTGCCTTCCTGTGTGGCCTATTGCAGCAGTTTTATTAGTCAGTCCTGTTGCACTTGAAGCTACAGGCGGCGGAGAAGCACCGTTGGTGGATATGTAAGCTTCACTTCCCTGGCGACGAGGCGTCACAGTCTAACAAGAAGCGAAAAGCAAAGCACGTACTGCGTCGTCACGGAACGGAATCAGCGCGTACGCGTGTATCCACACGACGGACTTATCCGCGGAAATCTCGTCCGCGGACGATCGTTCCGCCGCCCGTCCGGCTGCGAAGCACATCCAGACGACGGACGAAGCGAGTAGACGGACGCGCCGCAGCAAAAAAACGTGGCGGCACTGTCTGAAGCGAGAGCTGCCCGCTTCGAATCTTTAAGCTCTTCGTCGCGCATTGCGTGGGCTGTTAGTCCCAAACTGACGATTGTGTCGGCTTTAGGTTTGTGTCCTCAAGCTTCGCCGGCAACGTATTCAAGGCAATTTGGTACTGTTTCCGAGCGCCGTACTCGTTTTCTGAGAGCTGTAGGCTTAGCGAGTGCCTCTATTAACAGAACATGAGCTCGGTGATCTGCGGTAGCGCGAGTGCTACCAAATCCCAGAGGTCATAATAATGTGCGAATGCTTGCTTGTTCCTTTTTTCTCTAGATGGCGCGAGCAGTCTGAAAGTCGAAAACGCATTCATCGCTAGCAAAATTATTGAAGGTTTTTATGTTTCCGTCTACGGCGCAGAGTTTCTTTTAAGTTGAAGATGGAGTTCCATACGAGAAAAAGAAAAAGCAGCGCTTGTTGCCAGACCGATAATGGCACCTTCGGCTAAATCTGTTGTGTTATTCCGCGCGAATCCGAATGCGAAAAAGAGCTTGGCATTTTCCGTCCGCGACGTCCGCGGACGCGCCACGGATGGCACAAATCCGTGACGCGGGGTCACGTGATGCGCCGTCCGCCGCGGAAAAGACGGATTCGGTCCGTCGTGTGGATACACCCTACGGCGCAGTGCGCCGGCTGAAGTTTCCTATACGATAATGCACCGGATGCCTCCATTGCTCTAAATCTGCTGCAGCGTCCCCCGTCGGCGCTTGTAGAGTCATGATGCAGCTCACTACTTCACTGTGCCCAGACGGCGACAGCGCCCCTGCCAACCAAGACCTCTGGCACCTGTCGTCGCCGACTGAACAGTTGTGGGTTCCACTCTCAGCTCATGCAAATCAACGAAACGCTTTCTTGAGGTTTTTCTTTGTCATCTGTTGGTGTGCATTTTACCGACGTCCTTATCATGACGGAAGTGACGTCAGTCTAGGTGTACACCGGCATAAAACACTTCGAGTTAAAATGAAGAGTAGATATTTGGCTGAACTTGGTGCTTCATGTCTGTTGAGCGTACTTTTGTGTATCGGCAGTGAAGGCACAAGTGAATGTTCTTGCCATTGCTTGCACTAGTGTATGTGCGATTGTTCGAAAATGTAGGCACAACTTAATGTTTGGGCAAATATTTGTGCAATTAAGAAGAAATGCACTTTGTTATTTGTCCTACCGCATTTTATTGCTCTTGTTTTTCTATCTTATACAGACGTTATGAACTTAACTTTCTTCCTGTGTATTTATGTCACTCCTGTAGTAATCCATTGCTGGGTTAACTTTAGAGATAAATAAATAAATAAATAAATAAATAAATAAATAAATAAATAAATAAATAAATAAATAAATAAATAAATAAAGAAATTATACGATTCCTAGTAGCAGAGCGCTAGGATTCCATTCTACCCCAGCACCACTCCGGCCGGCTTCTCACGGTCCATGAAATTGGCCCATGCTTGCCTTCATATTTTCCTTTCTTTGAGAAGCATCCTTCGAAAGATTTTGACAAGCTATACGATAGGTTTTTCGCTGTAAAATCTCTAAATAAACAGCTTAGCAGCTCTTTATTAACAGAGTGAGAACATACCTTGTAAATATTTAAAGAAAAAGCGAGAATAACCTTCTAAACAGCGTGTCGGAACTGAACGAAAACCTAAAACCGGAAAACGAAAAAAAAACATCTTTGACCGGAACGAAAACGTAACCGAAACTTTATTTATTTCGTTCAAGAGTGAAACCGAAATTTTTTCAATCGTTTTTTTGGTTCACCAGAAAACTTCGCGATCCGGAAAACTGAGCTTATGCAATGTGAGCATATCTCAGGGTACAGTAATGACGCGTACCTGAGGCAGGAATTCCAAAGCAAAGATATGTTTAATTTGGGCGAAAAACGAAAACACTGGCAACCAGAGATGTTTATATTAACGCAAGTGGACTTTGGCGCGCCTGTCCCGCAGGCCAAAGTGGAGAGGGCATTGTCGGCGCTGAAGTTTGTTACAGCCAAAGCTGTTATGAGATCACAACAGCTGATTTTTGTGCCATAGTTGTCCGCCGCCGCCGGTGTCCGTGACCGTTCTAACGTGAAATAAGAAAAAAAATGAAATGAGAAGCAAATTTCTAGGATGGGATGGGGATTTCAACCCGTGCCCTGTGCGTGGAAGTCAGGTCTTCCACCACAGTGCCACGCTGGTGCTTGTAACTCCTTCACAAAAATACTCTATACAGGCGTCATGTCGGGCAACGGATCGTGTTAACGTATGTAAAATAGCGTGACAGAAAAGTAAAATAACAACCTGGCGTCACGAAATGCGAATTGCGCAACGAGTCGGTCGTTGAATGCTTCCAACCCGTTACAAAGGGCTCAGCCATAATTCTTCATCGTCAGCCGCAGCACAAAGTGCACTAATGCCTTACAGATGTGTAGCGGGTACCAGACTCTCCGAAGTATGACGAAAAATCGAAATCGCATAATGGGAACTTCGCTACTTCAGAAAAACTACTATGATTTATGGCGTGGTGAGTACCTTGCATCTGTACTTGTATCTGTTGCCCCAAGAGACTCTACAACGGGCTCTACAAAGTCCACTACTCCAGCTTTCGCTGTGACTGTGCTGCGGTTTCCGTGCAGGCCTGGTGATCTTTTTATCAGAACAGCGGTCTCGCACATCAGAGAGTACACTAAATGACGTGCTGCTTCTGAGATCGTTCTCACTCCCTTGACACAAAGCACTGAGCCCACTAAAAAAATCGTAATTGACTTTTGAGAAAATAAATACTCTACTGGTTTGTGCTAGTTGATAAGAATTCGTGGTATAGTTACTTCCGCTCCTCTGAAGAGGTGTTTTACCATTGACCCACTTTCTTAAGAGCAGGGCAAGTAACTACATCACAAATACAATGTTTGTTTATGATTACGCAAACTTAAAATTTTTATACAAAAAAAAAAACGTTACGAACCGTTACGGAACTTTTTTTTTTTTCGTTCCGGAACATAAACAGAACGGAACCTTATGCGGTAGAACGAAACTAAAACCGAAACGAAATACATTTCGTTCCGACACCCTGCTTCTAAATCTTTAAACGATAGCCTTAAGGATTTACCCAAAAACGCTGATTCACCTGGCAGCGCTTCACACAAAGCGAAAAACTTGCACCATCTCCCACTAAAGGGATAATAATAATATCTGGGGTTTAACGTCCCAAAACCACGCTATGATTATGAGAGACGCCGTAGTGGAGGGCTCCGGAAATTTCGACCACCTGGGGTTCTTTAACGTGCACCTAAATCTAAGTACACGGGCCTCAAACATTTTCGCCTCCATCGAAAATGCAGCCGCCGCGGCCGGGATTCGATCCCGCGAACTTCGGGTCAGCAGTCGAGCGCCATAACCACTAGACCACCGTGGCGGGGGCCCACTAAAGGGAACCATGTGGGGATGCGAAGGAGCGCATGGGTGGACTTAAAATTCCGTTCATCACGGGCACCTTGCCCGATGTTAACGCGTCCTTGCAAGTGGAGAGAGAGAGAGAAAATAACTTTATTGGGTCCAGCGGTTTGGGGAACAGGTCCCCGCCTAAACGGCGGCCAGTAGCCCTTGGGTCCTGGCGGCGTTTTCGGCCAGCTGGACGGCCCAGAGTTGCTCTTCCGGATCCGAGCTTAGGAGTAAGGCCTCCCACTGCTCATCATTATTTATATTGCGACCCTGTAGGGACGCCTGAGGGCAAGCCCGTAGAATGGGTCGCGGATTCGCCCGTTCCCTGCATAGCTGTCATTTGCCATCGTATTGGTCGGGGTAATAGCGGCTGTAGGCCACCGGATTAGGGTAAGTGTTGGTTTGGAGAAGGCGCCAGGCCACCGTCTGTGTCTTATTGAGTCTCGGGTGGCCAGGGGGATACCGAGCCCTCGTCAAACTATAATACTTAGTGATTTAACTGTAACTGACCATGCGCTCCTCTCTCATCTCTGGCTGAGGCTGCTCACTGGCTCCGTGTGTCAGTTCTCGAGCCACTGTGTGAGCCGCCTCGTTTCCAGAGAGAGAGGCATGCGCAGGTGTCCATACTATTTCTATGTGCCTATTGATTTTGAGAGTGGTTAAAATTCTACACGCCTCCGACGAGATTCGCCCTCTTAGAAAATTTCGCACCGCTGTCTTTGAGTCACTAATTATGCGTCTGGCCGACGTTGAAGCTGTTGCCGATGCGATGGCTGACTCCTCTGCAGTTTCTGCGCTATGCGTTCGGAGTGAGTCGCTGGCTTCTATCTTACCCTCTCCATTTACGACCGCTACAAGCATTCTTCGTTCATGTGGATATGTCGCGGCGTCAACGTAGACCACGTCCTTGATGTTTGCGTATCTAGTTCTGAGGGTCATCACCCTCTCCGCACGCCTTTCTGCGTCATGCTTCGGGTGCACGTTTCTGGAACTCACCATGAATTCAGTGTAGTTGCTGTTGCTGTTACTCCTCCCGAACGCTTGTTGGAGCACGTCACGCGGGTTCATCGCGCGCCTGTAGAATCTCCTTCCCCGACGCCATCACGTGATTTCTGAGAGAGTGTAAGGGGGGGAGGCCACAGCGTCTTACCCAGCCCCTTACACGGGCCCGAACGTGCTAGCGTGTGTCAGCGCGTTCTGACTAGGATACAACGCGTTGGTTCATCGCGCGTCTACAGAATCTCGTTCCCTGACGCCATCACATGATTGCTGAGAGAGTGTAAGCGGGAGAGGTCACAGCGTCTTACCCAGCCTCTTACACAGGCCCGAACGTGCTAGCGCGTGCCAGCACACGTGGTTTTACCGGCGTTACGCCAAGCTAGGACAGCATACGGCAGCCCGGGCCCCTAAAGTGCTCTCCCCCCGTATGATCATCAAGGCGGTCGAAGAACAAAAGGAAGAAGACCTCCTTGGCGCGAAGCGCGCGCTCAATATGGTACAGATGGCTATGCTAGGTGGTAGAAAGCGGACGGTCGCCAATGGACGGACACAGCCCCGAGCAAAAGCTGCTTCGCATCTAAAATCCCGCATAGGCTGCTATTGCCGACAATGAGCGGGATGCGCCGGAATTTTCGATAGCGCTTGTGGGAAGGGTAGTGAAGGCGAGAAGGAAATCACTCTCTCGTCGGTGAACTCGAAGTTCGTTAGGGTTCACGGAAAATGTAATGTTCATTGGTCCGTTAGAGCAAAAATTTGCCCATGATATTACGTTGCTGTCCACATAAGAAG
Source organism: Rhipicephalus sanguineus (assembly GCF_013339695.2). Lineage (NCBI taxonomy): Eukaryota > Metazoa > Arthropoda > Arachnida > Ixodida > Ixodidae > Rhipicephalus > Rhipicephalus sanguineus. The sequence continues at coordinate 42,599,700 of NC_051185.1, read as the reverse complement.
CATTTGTAATAAAAATTAAATTAAAGGGATCTTTTTCACGGAGAACGACTTAATATTGCTATCTTGGCACTTTTGTTGGTGAGACATTAACAAAATACTTGAGTAAAACTCACAAGGTTTCTTGGAGCATTCACTGCGGGTGCGTTTTAGGAGATTTAAGCGATGGCGTGCTTACTTTGGCTCAAGCAGCGCTGGATCCGTGCTGCTGTCAATTGGAGTTCAGCACATTACTCGTATGTCTAGCAAGCAAATGTTACGTTGAATTGTTATTTATGTTTACCGTGTGTGATAATAAATTTTTCTAAACATACACTCCTCCCAATTTTCGAGACAGCTCAGTGCCTTCCCATAGTAGAGTACATACGTTACTCTATATCGTCAACAATTTTTCCAAGCACACGGTTCTGTAGATCGTAATTTCAATCGTCGATCATTTACAATATACCGTGGTAGAATACCCATAGTTGTTTAAATTGTTTGTAAAACAAGCGTCTCTTTTACAATTGCGTATAGGTACAGCTGCATATGTATCTTCTCTGGTAGGCAGCTCTAACTTATTGACTTGCAGTGCTTAAGAGATTGTGCTTCCATTCAACTGCGATAGCTTTACACACGCCCGCATGCAGCTCTTCCGTGGTAGGGTGCAACGTCAGGTAAATGACTGAAATATTTTCTTCAAAGCACACAATCTAACCACTGGTGACAAACTGTGCTCAATCTATCCTACGACAAAAGCAGTACCATAGTTCAGTACATATTTCACATGCTACAGCCCACAATTTGGGCGGCGGCATATGCAAATAACTAACTAAATAAATACATAATATTAAAAGTAGTGGATCGAGTGCTTGGACCTAGCTCCAGCAACACCGCGAGTCCGCCAAGCATTGCACTGTCCACAAAATTGGCCCACTCACGGCTTCATTATACGTAGCACGAGCACAGAGTGACACTTCTCTTTGTCGTCAAAGCACATCCGGTCGAGCCCTTAATTCCGTTTTTGCAAATGATGATAAATAGCCTTCTAAAAACATAAACTGACGTTTATGGATCACGGTAGGCTTTATAATGAATGCGTGTGATACCGTAGCATACCTTTTCTTAAGATTAAAGGCAATTAACTGTCAGGATAAATAACGAAAATTAGTTTATTGCGTTCATTGAAAGACGGTCAGCAGCTGGGATCGCTGCGGCACCCGGCGGAGGATATCTTTACCACGCGCTTTTTTCTAAGTGGCCTTTGAGAGGGCTTCCATCGCTTCGGGCTCTTCTCGCAGCCGCCGTTGCCTTTCCCGTTCCTTAGTATGGCATCTTTGTACTAGTCGTGCCAAGCCTGAAGGAAGAGCGCAGCTGGGTGGCCTTAGTTGTTTCTGATTATTTTTTCTTACTTCTTTTTCTTTCACTTTCTGTGTGTTTTTGTATAGCCACTTTGTGTCTATTTCTTTCTATTTCTTCGATCCTATTTCTTTCTCTTTCTCGCTCTTTTAATCTTTATTTCTCTTCCCTTTCTCTATCTAGCCTTTTTCCTCTCTCTTGGTTTCTCTTTATTTCTGTCGTGATATTTCTATTTTTTTTCTATCTCTCTATCTCTCTGTTTTTTTTCCTTTCTGTATTTCTCTTTCTCTTCTTTCTCTTTCTTTCTATATGAGTCACTGTCTATCTTTTTATGTCTTTAATCCAATTATTTCTGTCAGTTTTCCTCTCTGTCTCTCTCTTTCTATGGTTTCATCTCTGTCTCTCTTTCTTATTGAACCAGTGGCGAGTAGCGAGATTTGCCCAACTTATGTGGCATATACCCGTGATGACAGCCATTTTTCGTATGAACTTTTACCTTCGTTGATTTTTAGTGGAGCCGTGGTGAGTAGTGGGATTTGCACAATTTCTTTGGCACATACCCGTTCATGATGGTAATAGTTTTCTGACAGGCCGCACAAATTACGCCTAACTGAAACATCTTCGCTATTAAAAGAGCGAGAAAGGGAAAGCAATAGATAGCGAAATAAAGATAGAAATCGATACAAACACATACAAAAAAGATACAAGAAACAGACAGAAAGAAAAAGAAAGAGTATAAAGGAATAAAAAAAAGAGCGAGAGAGAAACAAGGAAGGCCACCCAGCTATGCTCTTTCTTCAGGCTTGGCACCACTAGTGCGGAACTGTCATAATTTTTTAGGTATATGGCCGAGACTTCACTCATACAATGTCACTATCGTTCCTTGGCGCAGTCCCCATAGCGAAGTATATACAGTACTCTACACCGTTCACCTCTTGTCCTAAACAGATCGCAAATGTTATCGTTGCTTCTTTAAATGATAGTAAACATAAGTGTAAGCGCTTTCGGATATGAAAGCGAAATTTGGTTTGACATCCTTTGTGGATTTTGCTGGCCGCTGCTGCTCCTGACGCTGCTGAGAGTTCTTGTGATGATCCTTCTACTGTTGCTTGGTATTGTTGCCTAACCGACCGAGACAAGCTGAAAATTCTTGAAAATGCAGTTGCTGAAACCCCATTATAACTAACTGGCGCTATGCCTCTTTCAGTCAGCCAAGTGACTTCCGTACACCAAGTTCCTGTCATACGTCCGCTTCCCGTTTGTGCTTACGGAGTGTGCTGAAGATTCCTCCAGATTATACCTGACTTGCCATGTTAGTCTACATAAGCGAGGCCTCTGAGAGGTACGGTCGGAAGGGACCCTCGGCGTATCATATTCATACTGAAGTCTTCTTTATGAGTTCTCTTACTTCCTCACGTTAAAAATGTCTCAATAGCTGTATTAGTTGTTGCTCCGTATTAAATGTATAAATGCGCCGTTTTAAACTCGCCTGCTGTTGGGTTGCCGAGTCTTCGGAGTGCAGTGGAAGTAGAGTTAACTGTTACGTCACAATAGGTTCTTTTCCAGGCGAGAGCCACGTGATCACTTCGACCGCGATGTGCCTGACACGTTGCGTAATCAATTTAATGGCTTGTTTTGGGCGCATCTGTCTCAGCGCACGTGTGGTTCTGTGGGAAAGGGTGGTTGGCGGATGGGAGATAGGTATTTAGGGAAAGGCGCGCTCGGGTCGATAGCGGGAGCTGTGGAGGAAACAAGGTTTCGAACACGTGGCAAGTGAGCGTGCCGTGATCTGCACGCTTTGGAATACCAGAAGTGTCGTTGAAAAACATAAACTTAACGTGTGCCGTTAAGCGCAAGTTTAATGTGTTACGTAAAACGGTGAACGTGTACGAAATCTGCAAAGAGAGTAGACGAAAACGAAAAAAAATTGCTCTCTTTATATCCTGGGCGGGGTGAAGAGGGTGTTATCAATTTTATGCGGAAGGGCACGGGAAATAAGGCAGGCTGAAGATCTTTATTACTTTAGACACGTTGACAGAATGACCCTTACACAAGAAGACGACGCGGGCGAGTAGAAAAAAGTGAGTCAAGCAAGCTACACAGCTCCTCGCTGGCACGAGGTAGTCTTCCTATTTCAAGCGAAATTGCTAAAGACGCTGAAGCAGCTTTTTTAGAAAGCGCTAAAACTGCTAAAGGCGCCTTTAAATCTTTCTGCGATCCACTGGCGTCGATGCCGCTTTGTTTAGTCGGTTACGAAAGTTAGGCATAGCGAGGCTTGTCCTGAATCTTCATTCGGAACCCTAATTTCTTTCCCTCCTACAAGGTTTTGTCCTGCGTTTAGCGTCCCTTTCTTTGTCCCATCTTGTATCTGCGCTTTCCAGTATTCCTTTTTGAATATGAACCAACTAGCCCGCAAAATTTTTTATTAGAACTTCGGCTGTGCCCCTTTTCCTGATTCTATTTTTTTTTGCTTAATAATGTGTGGCACCACATTTATTATTATTATTATTATTATTATTATTATTATTATTATTATTATTATTATTATTATTATTATTATTATTATTATTATTATTATTATTATTATTATTATTACTTTGTGCACTTCCACATGAACAAATGGCATTGGAAATTTAGCAAGGTAAAAACAGCCGTCAGGTGCCGAGAAATGGCGAATGATCTACCGCTACTGCAGCGTTGTTTTCGCTCAGAAAAGGGGCCCTACTAAGCATCAGTTACCACTTCCTCGAAAAAAAAAAAAACAGGAAGCGAAAATTGTTCTTCCTGCTGACTGTTCTGAAATTGTGAAGTGTTGGTGTCCTTGTCAAGAACTGGTAAGAAAAGCTCACAACACGCAATGCGCTAAACATAGTGTACACAACGATTGTTTCATCAAACCCTTTTGTTCTTTGTTTATTCTTTCCCAGTGGGTTGCGTATTTTTATTCTTTGCTTCGTTCACTGCTTCTTTCCTTTGCTGAAACATCTTGGAGCGAATTCAATCACAAAGTGTCATTTTCGTTATGCTCTTTCGCAATAATATAAAAGCGGTCGTCATTGCGCGCAACCAGTCATTTGCGCCCTTATTAAAACAACCGACTGCTTCTTTTATGATTATTTTTCTAATGGAGGTTGCTTAGTTAGAACGCTTTCTTAAACTCTGCACTTTGCTATGCGATGTCATAGCGAAATTCGATTCGCTATTCTTTGAGATACGATTCTGTCATCTACATTGTTCATTATAACCAACATTTTGCGGTGTGGGTTCATTTTCTCGAGCGAGTGATGTTATTATACCACAGACGAATCCGACTGAGAGAGCACTGTGCGCAACGACATTCACGTAATTGCAATTTTCATATTTGACAAACGTTTCTCACTGCTCCCGGAATTCCTATCTGTCTACTGTACGTGTAACAAAGGCAGCAATGCAAAAGGCCTTTTTCAGGAGAAGGTTCCTGCTTGCATAACAATAAATGTCTAGGTAAAAATTCATCGCACATTCTGAATCGGTAATGAGCTCAGGCCTTCCTGCTGAGAGTCAATTAAGGGATGGATCGAAAAGGCGATAAGCCGGCCTAGCCTGTTGGCGATGTTTATCTCTCGTGAAAATGGAATTACGTCGAAACGAAGAAAATACCGCATTTCTTATCTCAAATGTGTTTATTTTGCGATCATTGTTAAAGCGGGGTTCAATAGGTTTGTTGTTTCGATTTTCTTGTTTTTGTGATATTTGACATGCCGTGCAAGCCTGATAATATAAAGAAATCCAAGTAACGCGAACAAGCTTAGTATTTGAAAGAAAAATTGAGAAGAGAAATCGTCCTGCTCGCCAGCATGATATGACATTGCGGGAAAAGGTGTTTTATTATCACCAGTTGTTTAGGACATGTTGGAAATTTCATATAGCGCTCGCTAATCATTTCCACAGGTAACGGAATTAGTGGAAATCGCAGTGACGTTAACTCTAACAGTATAACCAAAGGGAAATCGTAAAGGTTTAATCACCATAACCCTAAACGTAACGCCTGCGATTCATTTATTTATGCACATACCTCGCAGGCTTCACTATGGGATATTTCCTGAGAGGAGGTTATAACAAAAATAACAGCACAATAAACTTGTACAAGGCATTGTAAAATTCGTTACTGTTAGCAGGTAAATATATGCAAATTGGAAAGAAACAAACAGGAACATGAACAAGTGTATAAAGCATAGATATAAAAGAAAAACGTACAAACATATATATAACGAAATACACTTATTATATATGAACATATTTGTAAAAAAAGCTTTTACTATGCAACTTCTCTTTGAGTCGCTCGTTGCGTCATTCAAGTTCTTCTCAAGTTCACTAGGGTAGCTGTATGGGCTTGTTGGTGTGACATGACCCAGGGTAAATGCGCAGAACACGGAGACAGGGAGGAGGCCTGACACACGAGCGCTTGTGTGCATCAAGCCTCCTCTTCGTCTTCGTCTTCTGCACATTTAGCCTTTGTCTTCTCAAGTTCTTCTTTGCTCTGGGTTTCGCAGGTTTCAAATAGATCTGTTATAGACTGATTTTCTTTGAAAGATGCCACATCTTCAGCTCGTGTGAGAAGCAATGCACGTGCGGCATTTTATTTTATATACTGTTGCACAAAAACTGGGGTTTTTCGTTCACGGGTAAGCTATGCATATGAATACTGCTTTGTCAATCAATAAATATTTGAGTTTCTTTGAAAAGGAAAAGTTCGGGACTATACTCTTCAAAACAGCCTGACGACGTCCCGACCCTTCAGGAGTTGGCAATGCTGTAACATAATAAGCAGTCGTGCATAAAAATCGCAAATAAATAATAGTAACGACAAATGTCGAAGTACAAAACAAAAAAACATGCTTGAAAACCAAGCCAAACTTTCATGATCAGAGGATGGAATTGACATGGGTCCTAGATTTTAAAGAAAATGGGCAATATTTCTGGCCCAACTAGTCCTACAAATGAATAGGCTGGAAAGAAAAAAAAGAAATGATGGCGTCTTTGTAAAGCACTGGATTCAATTTAGAGAAATCCGAAGTCTTAACTTCCGGCGCCAATTGCAACACTCGAGACGGAATACTCCGGATGTTCCAAAAAACTTTGCCAAAATGAGCAAGTAAATCTGGACACGAAGTTGAAGCGTGTCGTCTGGCTCATGATTGCCGCTAATCTTCTAAGCTTCTTACACGCTCAAGCGCTAATCGCACAAACGGGTACTTTACATTAGAATACTGTAAGCCTCTCGTGGTATAGGGTGCCCCGTCAGTTTGAGATGCTGCTTAAACGACATCCCACGCGTTGTAGACTTATAGTGTGGCCCAATGCTTTAAATAGGCGATGCTTTTGGTCTTAAGTTGCTTTCTTACGCGCAACACACACTTATTTACAGTCATGAGCAAGCAAAACGCGAACAAGAAACTTCAAAGTAAAAATGTGTTTCGCTAATAATAACTCAAGTCCCCTGTCTTGTATCTCGAAATACACGGTTGCCAAAGATGGTGTAGAGTTGAAGTTAAGCGAGAAAGCCAAAGCACACCGTCATTGCGCGTACTGGCGGAAAAAAAAAGAAAGAAAAAACGTGTTTAGGTTAAATGTAACTTGTTTACATTTCAATACACCTTGAGTGAAGAGTCGGCGTCAAAAGTTAGAGACCACAAGGCCAAAAAAACTTGGAAGTTTTCACCTATGATTGTAGTTTGGTCGAACTGCATAGTACATGTTGTTAGCGCGCTTCAGAACAGGTCGAAGCATTTAAATTCAAGGTTGCCTGTGTACCGAAGCTGCAAAAGTATTAAGCTTTTCCCTGTGTCCCGTGGTCTTTAACTTCTAGCGGTGACTCTACATATATCTGGCACAAGGACATGCTCCTTCCGTTAACAGTGCTCGAAGGGCATGAACCGTGTAGTTTTCTATGAACATTTTAAATTCGACTGAAGAAGCTTTAGGTTAATACGGCGTTGATGTAAGCTCTGAATATCAAGGGCTAAACTTCATTATTGTAATGAATAAAATTGATTCTCAGCTGCGCCTAGGCCTCTTTGGGCCTGTGGTACACACTCGATATTACACACCATATAATGTTCTAAAAGCATTGTAGGCATAACGTCCCAATGCACGCAATAGCGAACACTGACGTTCCTCTCTTTGCACTGTGGATAAGTGAATTATCCGGTGGGCACTGCTCTCCGAAACGTCACGAAATTAACGGTGCACCCATATTTCTGTGCACCGAGGTTTTCATTTGGCAAGCCCTGGACTTCTCTAGACAGTGACGCATTAAGTTAGTATCGCCTTAAGTTATCTTAAGTTAGTGCTATTAGGTTATCAGGCACTATTTGGTAGCAAATTTTCATTCCTGCCTGGTAAACAATAGGGTGTCATTCTTTGTCGCCATGCAGAGCCCTTATATTGTTGCTTCCTTCGTCGCAAAATAATAGGCAAAAATATTAGACATACGATGTACAAAATACTGTAAATGATTGGGCAAAGTATCTTGCCACTTGTCGAGCCATTTCTAATGACACAGATGTTATGAAATAGAACGCTAACAATTGGGTAATGAAAGTTCTAGCAGCACCAAATCGTCTATGAAAAGTTCTTGGTTCATATAAAATTTAACAAAACGAGATGGCATAAAGGCCTCGAGCTCCTGCAGGGAAAACTTAGTGCGGGAAAGCACTGATTGTGACGTTTAAAAAATAATTATTGCAAATTCGGGGTCCATGGTGAGGCTTCTCATTTCTGAAGGCGAGTGACACCCTATGAGTATATTAAGCAGAGCTTCTGCAAAGCAATATTGCTGTATGCGCTTCGCTTTATATATATTTTTGTTCTGATCATTTCCTCCCTTCATGTGTCTTTCAGTGGCCTTAGCGCTTGTTTTTTGGCTTGTCCTTAGATCATATGCGGCTGGGCTTTATTAGGCGATTTTGGCCAATATAAATCGCTTCGCGTTAAGGATGAGTGTCTTTGGCTTATGTCGGTTGACATCAAGCTCGGAAGTGTGTTTTATGAATTTTCCATTTTTCTGTATATATTCTAGCATTGCACGCAATTGTCTCCTAGAAGTAGTACCCTTCGCCACTTTCAAAGTGCTAGGGTCATCTAAAGCAACTACATTACAAAAAAAAGAAGGCACAGTTTGGTGGAGTTCGCGGCTTGCAAGACGACAGCAATGCTGAATTAGGGCGAGAAGCCTTTGGGCCGCTTAAAATTTATGAGTGACGGGTTTTACTGCCGCACTCACCAACTATACGGACGCACTTTTGAACACTGCGTCAGTTTACGACTACGGTGGACGGTGGCTATCGCAGCACCCAGCATGTGAGGGGCGAAGCGCACAGTACTACATGCGCCCCTGCGCACTGAACGTTGGGAAATCTGCAGCCAATGCTTAATTCAATGGGATATATTCTCGGGCTTGCGATCCATCTCCCAGTCCCGACTGCGTTAGACGCTTAATGGCCTGTTCGAATTTACTGCTACGGCAGTTACGTGTCCGTTCTATCCCGGTGTTCATGATACCGACAGTTCTCGCGTATAAGGCCAAGCTATCTTTTCTTTTTGAAGTTTCGCTAACTCAATTCTGTAGTTCTCGATGTTTTCGGACGCCAAATTCTTCGGAGGCTCGAAAGCTTGTGTGAGAGGAGTGGTTTTGCTCCTGCCACAAACAGCACGAGGCGTTTGCTTAAATCTTTATACGTGTCATATTTTTATTGTGTACTGCATTCGGGTCCTGAGTGTGGAAATAAAATTGCATAAAAATGAAACAGAAACTTCGAACTCTTTCAAGCTTTCTCGTTTTCATGTGATCTGTCTCCATTCTTTCTTTGTGTTTTACGTGTGCTTTTTGACAGTCAGAAAGTCCAAGCAAGTATAATTGTAAGCGATATATCATTGCTCTATATTATAGCAATCCGATATATCCGATGTAATTATACTTTTGAGGTCTTTTTGACTATCAAAAAGCATTTGAAAAACGCAAGCAAAAAAAAGTTATATGCCTTTTATAATTTTATTGACCCCTTTGTTTACAAGTTCAGCAGTCGCTAGCTGCGTTCTGTGTTACATCCTGACTCGCGCTGTACGCGCGCTTTTACGGTACTCGTGCCTACTAAAGGTGAACGTCAAGAAAAGCGTGCCAACGAACTACTCGGTCAGCGCACTATCGGTGCCAAACGAGCCGTGCATTAGTGATCTTAAACTTTCACTTCGCAGAAACGACTCCTGGAAAACCCCCGCGCGCGTGTGCCCTGCTTAGAGCAGTGACCTCTTTGATCTTCACAGCGGGGGCCGTTGGCACTGCTCCGAGTTACGTGCGCTGCGAATTACCGCAACCGCCCCTTGCACTTACACTGTATTATCAGCGCCATCAATTCCCGCCACGAAGCCAAGATCATGGACGTGGAGTGCAAGCGAGGACATTAATTTCACTGTTCTTTCAATTGTTGCTCTTGTCACCCGAAGAGGGCGAGACTATATAGGTATTAAAAAGTTATGCATGTATGAAGACGTTTGTTACACAATCCAAATTTCACAGAAACACTACGCCTTTCTAGAACAGCTACGAAGGTTCAGAGGGATGGCGACTCATTCATCATCGAACATAATCTCTATGCTTTCCTATTAGTACTTTTTTTTTCGTTTATTCAGTACTGCTTGTAATGATGATATATTCACGTGTACTCTATTATTTTTCATAGTTAACGTTTCTGCTTTTAGCCGTGTTCTCGATCGTGCGGACATTCTTTGCCTCTTACAGGCAAGTGAATATATATATATATATATATATATATATATATATATATATATATATATATATATATATATATATATATAATATTTCTTTTTTTTTTCTTCTTTTTTCCGCATGTGATCTAACTGTACCGTCATGAGCACTGCACGCAGTGAATTGTGTAATCGCTGATTTACGTCGCCATGCTATGCTATCTCATGTATATCGTATTTATAAGGAGACTCGTTGACATGTACTTGTTACTTTGACAAAGGCTGGTCCACCAGCCGAAACGTCAGTAAACATACCGCAAAAACCAACGTGCGTCGTACTCTCTCTTGTTCCTTATTCTACCGGGGCCAACGTGACTTCCTTGCTGCAACTATATATATATATATATATATATATATATATATATATATATATATATATATATATATATATATATATATATTTGTCAGAGTTCCAGAACAAACTTGCCTCGTTGTTGTCATTCCATAAGCTTTTCTACAAGTAAATCACTGTTAATGACGATATTTACACTAGTTTTTATTTGTGCTACTTATTAATTGATTTATTTCTATTATTTCAAACGGAGCTCTAACACGTGTTTTTAAGCCGGGCGCGTTCTCATAGTGGGCGCGTTCTCGTAGTCCGAACATGGCTCAGCAGAATATGCTAGCTGGTCAGGGTTTTTTTTCCAATAATAAAATATAGCAAGTTAGCTGCTCAGTATGGTAAATAGAGTGTGAAGAAAAATGTTTTAGATAACTATCTCCGCGTTTATAAAGCACGTATTCTTTATTGTTAGAGGATTGAGGGCAATAAACATTTTTTAATATAAGCACAAAGTCCACGTGTACTTACAGGGCACCGATTAACGTCCGTTTTAACTGGGCAGTGAGTCATCATAAAACAAACTGCTGTGTTGCTATAAGAATCTTATGTAGACACCACTGAGGACAAAGTTGCCTAGGCCGAGAGGCCGAGAGCGAAATGTATGGATGTAATGCAAATATATTTCGAAACTGCGCCTGTAAAAACGTGATCACTAGCAGGAAAACCAGACCGATCAGGTGTGTGAGCAGCCTATTTGCGGAAGCGTATTTCTGTTCTCTTGTGAGCGTTGAATATGTCAAAAGTCGTGTGTTGGCAATGCTCATTCTTGTTTACAAAAAGAAAAAAAAGGGCACACGAGGAACTGATATTTGAAAATCCTGTTTGCATGTATGAACAATTGTTTAAAACTCGAGGGGTTTGTAAAACTGTTCGGATTGCGGTAGCGGGCATCGGATAAATATAGCTCCTTCTCCTGTGGCACTCGATCAGAGACTTGGTTTAGAAATACGGTCATGCCAAGCCATAAGGTCTTATTGATAATTGTAAAATAAGTATTCGTGCGTTGCATAGATCATACGAAAGGTATGCAATCCTGCAATTGGCTGCTGCTCCTGGCAATGTCGTGAAGCTCACTCACTCAGAAGTGCAAAGGAAACCAACTCAATGTTACTAATAAGTTTATGTCCATCAGAACTCGCTCACTGAAGTCAGCGGCATGAGTTAAGGACCAACGGCATCCTGGAGACGCGAACGTTTGGGCAGACGAACGTACTAACTTGTATAAAATAGCGTTAAGAAATTTCCGGGATTTTAAAATATTTAGATGTAACGACAGCCACCCGGGATTTCATAGCAGTTATATAATACTTTGGGCGGGTTTTGCCGTCGCCGTCAGCAGCAAACTGCGGACTTTGCTCGTAAGGACGCTGTCGAGAGCGTTCGCGCACGCGCTATCTCGACAGACATCAGGAGACGGCTCGCAAACTTGCTGCGCTTGAAACACTTCGTGTTTAGAGGACGGTGTTTAGTTCAGTTTCGCGTGATTGGATCCAAAACAGTTAGCTGCTAGCCTTATTTCGTATAACATTCCGACTTGTTACTATCTCATTCGTTGCTTCGCCCTTGCGACGAAACTGTGATTTTTTTAGCACAACGTCCTAACTTATCAAAGGCATCTCTCTGGAAACTTGGGTTACTGAGGTGTGTTACACCCAGTTAGGATTTCATAGAGACGGTCCCTGAATATTTCACTTTACAGTCACAAGTGAAACGCGTGTTTTTTGAAACAGGGACACGATTTCTGCAACTACGCCAGGCATTGTACCTTATCGAGGCACAAAAAGATTACTGGCGCTTGCTACCAACAAAGGGCATAAACTATTGTCGCTACAGCTCCCGTATGGTGCATCGTCTATTGTCTTAAAACTTTTCAAAGTAAGGGCGTACATGTTTACCCAAGATACCTGTGGAAGACAGCACTGAATGGAGAATCTTCTTTGGAGTTGTTAAGTAATACGCAACCACAGAGTTTTATTGCATTGTTGGGGCATTCACTGAAACGTTGTTGTTGGCTGCCATCGGTAAACGTCTTTCATCTCACCTCTAGCGTACATCGGCGTCTGGAACGTCCTAACGGAAGGCGCATCCGCCCCACCGAAACGCGTGAGTGGCATTAAATTTTGACGAAGTTGCAAGTTCCCTGACGTGTACAATCATTCGTGTCGGCTTTATATCTTGCCCTGAAGAGGGCTTTTGTTCCAACACAACGGAACACTTCAGCGAAGCCTTCATAGAAAGCGTTCTCCTTTGGCCTTTCCTGTAACACCGGTACAACGCACTGATATGGTTCAGATACATCTATCTTCCGCAAGGGTGGGTGTTTATCTTAGCGGCAAGACACTCACTTTCAGAACGTGGGGTCCCCGTTTCGAAACTCAGCATCGCCAAAGAAATTCTCTGTTATACAATTATTTTCATCTGGCGACTCTTCTTACCTGACAGATGGACGGATGGACTCTGTTCTCGTTTGGTCGGCATAGAAATGATTAGAAAATTCTCGAGCCCACCCAACTGCTTAACTTATGTGTCCGCTAGTGGCCCTCGTACCTCGGCGCTCGAGCTCCCTGTTGCATTCTTTGGGCTAATTTTGCTTTCGTGGCGCTGCCGAAGTGGATGTAGAAAGAAGCGCGTAATTAAAATTTGCTCCGCTAGGTGCCGCAAAGATCTGAGCTCCTCTTTTTTTCGAGGCTGGGGTTTGAACCCGGCTCCCGATTGTCCCAAAGCCAGTGAAAGGAAGATAGAAAGAAGGAGAGAGACAAAGGAAAGAAGGAAAGAAGGAGAGAGAAAAGAAGAAAGAAAGAAAGAAAGAAAGAAAGAAAGAAAGAAAGAAAGAAAGAAAGAAAGAAAGGAAGAAAGAAAGAAAGAACGAATAGTAAGAAAGAAAGAAAGAAAGAAAGAAAGAAAGAAAGAAAGAAAGAAAGAAAGAAAGAAAGAAAGAAAGAAAGAAAGAAATAAAGAAAGAAAGAAAGAAGAAAAGAAAGAAAGAAAGAAAGAAAAGCAGCAGGTCGGGCACGTCCACGCCAAGTTTCACTTCCCTCATTTCCCCAATAGGGGAATGGGTCCTGAACCTTCTGCTCCTCCCAACATGGAGCACTTCTGCGGAAAGCCCGCTTTACAGGTGACTGCAACTAGTTTACTCGGTAAGGAATGATATTGCTACTCCCAACACGCCGCAGCTCTGCGGGAAGCACGCTTTACAGATCACTGCACTGTGTTTCATCATCATCGATGTGCTTCCTCGTTTAGTTGCAAATAACTACTCTTGGCAACGAACAGAAAGCAATGAAGGAGGCGCTTATGCATTTTTTAGATGCGAAGCATCTTATGGCCGAGTTCCATCCGGTGGTGGTGGTGTGCGGCGTGACGACCCTTACTGCGCATGCGCATCCTTCTCCCCCTCTTCTCCTCTCCTACGCTCCCCCCTCCAATCACGCGCCTCATTCTCTCCTGCGCAACGCCGCGATGAGTGTCAGCGCATGCGCGTCCACTCCTCCTATCTCTCCTTTCCTACGTTCCCTCTCTCTCGCGCGCCTGTCGACCGCTTTCCCCGCTCGCCCTGTGAGAATTAACGGCCAGGCTAGAGGGAAGACACGACGCGCGTAGCGTTCCTCTTCGCGTTCCACGACGCGAGGTTCCACGACACTTCGTTCAGAGAGAAGACCCTGTGGGGGTGGCGCGCAACCTACAGTAGCGAGCTTAATATTCACAATATTTTTTTTCTGTGGTTCAGGTAACCATGACCTCCGAATATCTGTGTTTAATATCATATCTACGCGATGCAGTACCACCTCGTTCGGTTGTTGGCCAATAAATCTAATTTGCATGTAACAATAACAAGCCCAGTTTGCAATTATTACATTGCATGCAAACTGACAGTGCTACCTCTACAGAAAGCCTGTTCTGTTCTCTAGAAACTGGCTCTCTGTGGAGAGGTTGAGCTTTGTATCACCTCGTTTACTCCATTTCTATAAGTTCTGAAGCGCGAACAAGAAATTGGGTACCCAATGACAAAAACGGAGTAAAGAAAGGAAACATAGTAATCATAAACAGCCTCTTTTCAAACAGACAGGATTCGGAAGTGCTGTCTCTAGTTTTAGAAAAAGGCGCGCGGATGACGGAGAGACATGACGTCATCTAAGCTAAGTGAACGCTGCTTAGCATGGGCTGAATTTTTTTTGTGGGGTAGGTTTGATGTAACCCTGCACAATGTATTGAACGAGACCATCACTGAGATGCAAGCCAGAAGGATGTCTATCGCGAACAAAAAGGCGCATAACATCTAAAAAGCAAAACGAACAAGGGAAGAAAGTGTTATAGAAAAGGCTGCGAGGGTTCTTAGATTTGTGTTATTTTTTTTCTAAGCTCATGTGATGGATAAGTGACGTCAAAGAAGAGACGGTCGTCGTACGAGGCTGCTTTGTTCTACCAGCGGCGCACCCATCAGTTTATCGAGTGGACGTGAGAGGACACTGTCGTAAATGCGAAGCTATGAGCTACGTTGCTGTGGGTGTCTTCCAGACTGTCACACACTTTTGTGCGATTGAAAGAGAGACACTGAATTGAGTTGACCCGATCCAATTAGTGGGTGTACTGCCAACGCCAAGCCGGACCAAAGTTGATGAGTTCCACCGTATTACGTGAAGGTTTAACGTATCTCATTATCACCGTGCTGCACTGGAGTTATACGTATATAAAACAGCGCAATATAATGTAAGGAATATACATCAATAAAAAACAGTGCGCTAACCTTATACGCTTGACACAGCTATTTTGGGTGCTTATTTGCAGGTAAAACATTGTCACTTGTTTCTTTTTTATCTTGAACCTTGTTAATTTGATTGACATTCGCGGACATAAGTTTTATTTTTTTTTTCTATTTTGCACAAGATATTGTAAGACAGAAAGGCAGGGAAGTTTGTGGAGCGACGCTCTGTTTTCTACGTGACGAAGCGGAAAAGGAAGCTTCCAAGCTGCCAAGCTTCGACTGATCGCACAGGACATTATGCACTCAACCGTGAATGCAACAAATAACCTAAACTATCGACAACACCACCTGAACACCTTGTTACGGTATCAAATACCAACTGGACTCCGCCGAAGAGAGGCCACTCTGCTATGTAGGTTATAGCTAAGAGTGACATTTACAAAGCCATTATTGTTGAGTTTGGGGATGGCCGACAATGCTCTTGGCGACGTCTGTTGTACCGAGGAGACTTTGCAGCATATCTTCTGCGACTGTTCTGGTACGCTATGCAGAGATGATCACTCGCAATGGCGCTCGCTCACCTTGGCCAATGTCGCGAGCAAATATCCTCGAATGTCACCCCCAAAAGTCATCGATAATTAAAGCAATGAAGGCATTGGTGAATGTTTAAAGGACTTGGACGAGCGGCTGTCGTATGCCACAAAAGACAGCCGCTCTTTGACGTTGTATGTGCTCCCTTCTCATTCTCGCTTTCTTCACCCTTCTTTTACCCCCCCCCCCCATCCCTTTCGCCTGTGCAGGGCAGCATACCGATATGCTAAAGCGGTTAACGTCCCTGCCTTTCCGCTCTCTCCTGTTTTCGTTTCATTGTTTTTTCATGAGGGGTTGAAGCTTTGTACAGGCATTACGCAGCATGCCCTGTCAACATCGGCATGCGAAGTGCCTCCCTTTTTGTTAAGAATAAAAACGACTACAACAGCCTTTTGCAGAAACGCTTGTTTACGAATAAGCGTACTCTGAGCACATCTTAATATAAAGACAGATCGTGTTTTCGATCGGAGCCCTACATTTGGGTCAAAGGCAGCCCTTAGAGACCTCCTTCGAATGACTTAATGTAGGGAAGCTGCTGAAAGGGGATGCAGCACTTACTACATGCTACTAGTACAGAAGCTTCCTCGAGAAAGAAACGGCGAGGAGATGCAATAATCAACGCTGTTATGTGGCGCTTCGCAAGAGTGCCCTCGGAAAGGAGCCCACAAGGATGCAGCAAGTGAAATCGCCTTTGCGGTGTTATCAAAGAGCGATTTTCTCCAGGGAGAACATGTGTCTTCCATTAGAACTCAAGGGCCAGCTTTTTTACTGCGAGCTGCGTTACATATATTGTTCGCCTAAACAAATTCATCTTGTTCGCGAGTTTCACCTCTTCCCGAACAAGGAGGAATGGCAAAAAGGAATAACTCTATTCGGAAAAAGGAATACACCTGAAATTGCGCTCGTTTTGCCGGCTGACAGGCACTGGAAGTACAATGAATGTTCTTAACGGGACGTTCAACACAACACCACGCTCGCGTACTCAGAAGATCGTTGTCTTTCGCGCACGTAAAAAAATGCGGTGTCTTGCTCGCCATTTGCAAAGAAATTGCAGTGTTTGCACCCTTTGCCCTTTCATTGCATACATTTGTTTACATCATTCGGCCTTAGGAAGGAAAAGCTATCTTATAATTTACACTCGTGAACAATATAAAATGGAACACTGAGGTTACCTTCGGGAGGTCATAGTTCCTAACGCAATCGCAGA
Organism: Rhipicephalus sanguineus; assembly: GCF_013339695.2. Classification (NCBI taxonomy): domain Eukaryota; kingdom Metazoa; phylum Arthropoda; class Arachnida; order Ixodida; family Ixodidae; genus Rhipicephalus; species Rhipicephalus sanguineus. The sequence continues at coordinate 42,582,711 of NC_051185.1, read as the reverse complement.
GCATAACATTGTCCCTGATCCTAAACGTTCATGCAGAATGGTGCAGTGCGCGAGACATGGAGTGCGTGGCTGCTAGCGATGAGGGTTACGGGGAGGGCGAGACGGCCGTTAAGTTTATGATTCTTGGTGTCGCAGACAGAGCGCTGCTTGCCATGGCTTCAGAACACTGCGCTCACGTGCCGCGCCACGCGAAGTGGTTGGAGCTTCCGGGCGTGCATTAGGAAGGATTGCAGCGCTCTGCAAGGTCGACTGAGAACCACAGACTGAACGACTGTTTTCTTGATGCAGTCACCGTGTGTCACAAATGCTCTCGCCCTCACCGTAACCCTCACCGCCAGCAGCCACGCGCTCCGAGTATCAAGTTTCAATCGACGAGCGCTGTACATACGGCAGCAAAAGTTTACGGGACGTGGGCTCCACTGCAAATACGTATTTATATCTGTTAGCTGTGGCGCTTCTAATCTAGCGAGTAACTGCATAGGTAACAGTAACTCCTATTGGCCGAAATATTTCTTGGGCTCTATGCTCCCAGGCAAAACCAGAATATATTTTTTTTTCGAACATTTTGCGTCGCGGAAAACTTATTTTAATGGGTGCAGGCCTAGGAGATGACAACAAATAATTGACTGCTCGTCAGGAATAGCTGTTCCTTAAACATGGACTCGGTGTATCTATTGCAAATGAAGGCATCTGCAAGCGATATCTAATTATCTCTGTTTTACCTAAGCTCGTGCTCCGACCCTCATTTTGCAAATCGTAGTCTTCTCGCTACAAAGAATCACCCGTCGTTATTTACTACTCAGTTATTCATTTATTGCACGTTTAGCAACTCTCCGTGTGTTCGTGTGCGTGCGTTGTTGGCGCTTCCTCACATTGCTTCAATCTAGTGGGCTGGAAGTAGGCCCCCATTGAAATTGCTTGACATTGTAAGAGAGTTGAACTAATGGAAACATAATATTGAGTAACCAATTGCAGTGAGAAAACTAAGTTCACAAGCTTACGTACCAACCCAGTCTTAAACGGAACGCTCAAAAGCAGACATAATTTAGGCGTACAACCACTTGGTCACTGTCATCAAGATTCCTTTCATTGTAGGCAGCAGGAAAATGCCACCGTAATTAGCGACGTAACCTTAGGCCACGTGCACTGTAACGAGAAGCCCTTTGGACAGCAATTGTCCATCACCCATGTTTTCTTTCTACTTAATCTATCCCGATTTCTTCAAACCTTAATGATATGTTATATAGAGCACACAACTGACGTCGATCTGAACTGCGTCTTTCATCAAAGAGAACCCATCCACAGGCTCTAACAGCCTTCCATGTCGTTTACTTCACGCATTACGTGACCTCTCCAAATGTGCAACTTTCTTGCGGTCTCAATATCAACAACCGCTTTTTTTATCATTCTGCATTTTTTATTCCTGTGATACTTCGGAATGTTAAGATATATTGAAGTCACTCGCACAAAGGTAATTCTATATATTAGTGCATGGGAAACAAGAGCAAAAATGGCACGCTATGGTTTCTTGTGATAGGCCTTATGATAGGCCTTGTGATGGCCTTGTGATAGGCCCCACTGTATTCGTTGATGGTCCACAAAAGCAATAGATGGCTGAAATCACTTCACAGCAACTTAACTATCCCGGCTACAGATCCGCTCTCTGATCTTGCGCCGGAAATACGAGACACTAATGAACTTATCGGAACAACAGACGTTGCGTCTGGCGAGGAGTTTCTGTACTGCCTCCGCGCAGATTCGTACAAACCCGATAACATAAGCTAGCCCCTCCCCCATCTCTCCTCCCACAAAAAGAAAGGGGGGCGGGGCCAATAACCGAAATTTGCCTTCCTCGACTTCTCTCGCTGCTAAACCAAAATCCAAGGTTGTCTGCGCAAGACCCACACGGGATAACGATACCGTGCACGCAACTATGCTCGCAAAAATGCGAGAGCACTTAGCAAACAAGGTAAGAAAGAATGCTCCCGTGGTCTCAGGTCATTGAGAATCTCGGGCAAACGGAGGTTCTTTGCGTGCTCAAGACAAACTCATAAAGCGGAACACGCTAACTCCGACAGCCTGGTATAGTTAGGTTGCGGTATCCTGATTGGTCAGGGAGATAGTTTCGCTAGATATATAGGAGTAGTGGTTTTCGTGTTCTAGCCGCTATGCAACGGCAACGCCCTTGCCCTGATAGGGCAAAGCACATTCGATCGTTGGTTAGGGTAGTCCTCTCATAAACGAAAAATGGTGGGATAGATTTCGGTTCAAGATAGTTTTGAAAGTTTGTTCATACTTAATCTGGCTTCGGTATGGTCAATATATGGATACCCGTTGCTGTAATATCACGCTCTCAATAAATTGTTTCTGATAATGAAAAATTCTTCGAGGTTGTGTTGCTGTACAAACAAAGGTGGGTCTAGTTTAAGAGAATGGAAATTTGGGCAAGTTGGTTTGCATTCATTTTAAAACCAGCGCAGCAAAACGAAGACAGTATAGAAGGAAACAACGGGCAGCGCCCATCCCGTTGTTTCTTTCTATACTGTCTTCGTTTTGCTGCGCTGTTTTTAAAATTAGTGGGTCTAGTGCTATGGTTCTGCCAGAGGACCCAGAATCACTTATAACTGTTCCGAAACAACTAGATTTGGCCACATATTGAGTGCCTTTACGCATCATGAACGTCATGCGTTACTGACAACGCTGTCATTAGGAATTCGTATCATCTGTATGCTCACTTAGGTCGACGTTAGGCAAGGGTTCCTAGATACTTCTTTAAGAACGAGCAACTATCATGGATTTAACCACATCAACAAGTGCTTGAAGAGATTGAAGGTACGAAGAAGATGTGCGAATCTTCTCCGGTTTGCTGTTGTCCAGCATGATTTGACTCAAGTTCACGGGAAACAATGTGAAGTCGAGCATACAGATAAATTTTGCAGTAACAATAAAATAGATACTGTGGTTTGGCGTTTGAAAGCTACGTTAGGAGGAATGCCGTAGTAACGGAGTCCGGGCAAATTTTTGGCCACCGAGGGTTCTCTAATGAGCACTGCAGATATTTAAATGCACAGTTCTTGCATTTCGACCACGTATTTGCAATTCGACAGCCCAGAGGGAGAACTATCTGAAACACGCCGACCGCGTTTGACGTGAGGAAAATAAGCGAATATTATTTGATGAATACCCCCGGGTGGAACAGTGATAGTTGCGTTGTAACTGCTTGGAAAGTTTGACATCAAGTATGCGATCACAATCAAGGCATTCATCATCCAATATTCAAGGATTTCCAAATTAAACCCTTTAATATAACCTGCTAGCGGCGAAGTAAAAAATAGAGCAATTATAAGGTTATATTTTACTAGTAAATTAAATGCAAAATAAAAAAAAACACCTTCTTTTGTTTCACGGGTACTTCTTTATTGATTCAAGCTTTCGAGGACCTCTGTGTCAAGAAAAATACCAAATTCTACACTAAATTTACATACGCTCAAGTTTTTAACGAATACAGTTGCACTACTCGCACTTCATTTCATTGCTTCTTAGCAGAATATATTAGAGTTTGAGAATTGGGGACCCAAGACGCTGGACCCCCAAGGTGTGTTGGACAGCCTGCACTTGCGTTCAGATGATCAGCAGAGTTTGAGAATTGGGCCGAACGCAGGTTGCGTTGGGACAAGCGCACGGAACGCCAGACGTGGCGAAATTGAAATCATGCGAGACGCGGTTCATACTGCACCGTGGCGCGCGCGCTGTATGTGTGTCGTGTCGCTGGCGACCCAAGACGCCTTCGGAACCCACGCTAGTTCTCGATTTTTGCGTCTTGGGTCAACACAAGCGCAAGGGCCCAAGAGTGGCTTGGGTTCTGCGCATGCACCCCTGCGGCTCGCAAGCTTCTTGGGGCCCCAATTCTCAAACTCTCTATTGTCCGTTACAACCCATGAATAAATATCTTTCACCCCCAGTCATCGCCGTCCCACACGTAATGAATTTGCACAGATGCTTGAACCAATTAGGTTCACTCATTTTCGTGACGTCAAGCACTTCCGCGTGTTCATGACGGTGTAATATCTTCACACAGAGACATGCTGCGGTCGTTGATTGTAGATAAAAAAAAATTACAGCATATCCACGGGTGAATGATCAAGAGCTTGGGCGAAGCTCCTGAAGCAATCATGGTTACAATGTGAAATGTTTAGTGGTTTCGCCCAGCAGTAATCAAAGCGATACGCCCCTTTGATTATTTTTCCTTTTTTATTTTTCTATTTTTTCTTACTTTTTATATTTATCTTTTTAAATTTTGATTTTATTTTTTATTTTTTATTATTTTTACTGTTATTTTTTATTTTCTTATTTTATTTTTTATTTTTATATTTTATTTTTTTCTATCTCTATGGGACAGCGCCATCTAGTATATCCAACAACTGCAGTTTGTATGCATCTGTACGGGACAGCGCCATCTATTGAATGATACGGGAGACGCGACGGCGGGGGCAGGCCGGATGGAGCGACGACGGACCAGGTGATGCTATAAGGAGCTCCGCTCCTAAAAATGCACCATATCCCGCCCTAGGAAACCATGTGTGGATGCGAAGCAGCGGGGAGATGGTTAGCTTGAGCGGGAGATGGTGTAATTTTTTTTCTTGCGTTCTCGAGCCTGTGCCTTCCTCTCGCGTAGAATCAGCACTGTCTTCCATTCTCCATCTATACTCGCGGATAACTTTTCTTGGCATTGAAGCGAACGCTACCGTACCAAATCGCGCGTATCCTAGCGCCAATGAATGTAGTTCCAAAATAGCGTCCGTATTTTCTACGTGAGATATAAAAACAACTCCTTAATTTTCTACGTGCAGCTCCTTCAGACAGGAAGCAGTACACACTAGCGATATATTTGTATTTATTTCACTTTATACGTTGACACTTTGCGTTTTTGTACGCGTGAGAAATTCCCGCCTTTTACGTGTACCTCGAACGCTATACGGCGTCTGCGTCGGTATGCAACGCTGGTTGCGTGCAGCCATCGCTTTCCACAGCGTTACGAGACGCGCGCTAAACCGGACTACCTCGCGTAGAAGTACATGGGCAGAAGCTCCGCCCCGGTAGCTTTCCCTTCAGTGCCAAGAAAAGTTGTCCGCGAGTATAGCTCCCGCTGCGTGGAATTGCCGGCGTCCGAGGTATTCTACTCCCGCAATGTCGCAAGATCATGGGCGTCTGCCTCTCTGCAGTCCGTGCCATTGGTGTCTTCGTGGAATTCTTCAGCGAGTTAAGGAGAGCACGAGCGCCCCGCGTCTAGTAGCACAGAAGCAGAGGCGGCCATCGGCCGCTCCTGCCACGTGAAGACGCCGGAGGCGTCGCTGCTGCCTACTTGTCGCAGGAGAGAATGAGGCGCGCGAGAGGGCAAGTGGAGAGGAGGTGTGCGGAGAGGGTTTGCGCATGCGCAGTAAGTGGGGTCACGCCGCACACCAACAGATTTACCTCCGCTATAACCTGCTTTGCATCTAAAACTTGGAGGACGCTTGAGCTTCTCCTTCCACAGCAGAATGCTATAGGGTAATTGGGCCCCGTTCGCATCGCCGAAACAATAGCCGTTTAAAACTATCTTATAATGCCTACGGTAAGTAAAGTAGCAAATTGCCCACCACGCCATCATACCTCGTAACGCGAATTAGCGCAATACCCACTACGCGTCCGTAGGCAATACGCGAACCTATGCAGCTGCACGTTTTAACGCGATAGCGTTAGAGAGCTCGTGTCGCAGAAATTGCGGTGTCGGCGTTGTTGGTTGTGAGCGAAAAATCGTGCGTGACCGAAAAATCGAGAAAGATGCAAATAAAATAAACCATAAAAATCTTCGGTCCCATTGAGGATCGAACCCGGGCCGTTTGCGTGGCAAGCAGGTGTCCTACCACAAAACCACGATGTTACCTGCAACTGCTTCGGAAAAAAAGACTACATAAAGTCCATGAAGTATAAGGAGTTTCCTTAACGCATTTAATGTTGCATGGCAGAAGCGCACAATCGCGCATAGCGACGCTTAACTACATCAACTGTCTCAGTGCGATTTTCGTGTGTGCAAAACTTTGAAGTACACAGGCACATAAAGACTAACTTCACATCTTTCGCACTCTCTTCGGCTCCGCACTTCTTGCCGGGTGCCTTGCAAACTAAGCGCCGCATTGAGGGATTGTTCTTTATTTTGCTCGGCAGGTGCCACGACGAAAATGAGCCCATTCGGCGATTTGTAGGCGCATTGGCGAGGCCATCAAACTGCGTTTTTTTGCGCGACGCGATGCTTCGAAAAAGCCGGTATAGTGCACCCATCGCCGCAAAAAACCATGCTGAAACACACACAAAAAAAATTAAAAACAGCTTCAAAATGGACAACTATGTACATCTAGCGGAAAACATATCAAACAAACAGCAAACATTATGGCCTCGGGGATGGTGGGCGCGCGGAGGCCATGCGACTACAGTAGGGGCCTTGCTCATCGATGACTGCCGGCGGGATATTCATGTAAGTAGTCGCTCTCATGTCAGGGTTGTCATGGCGACGCTGACGCTTGGCCTCCGCTTCTCGAGCTGGAAGTTATGCGTCATTTTGGCGTCGTTGACGCCTGTGATCGGCTTCCCGTGCTCGTAATTGAGGATCCACATCATGGCGACGACGCTTCACTTCAGCTTCCCTGGCTCTCAGCAAGGCATCTTCATGGCGTTATTGGCGTTTGACCTCCGCTATCCTGGCCTGACCACGTCACCGTACCGTCGTTGGCGTGGTCTTATTATACAACACTCATTAAGAGTTTATACAATACAGACTCAATTACTGCTAAATGAAACCTTACCAAAGACAGCATGAATGAAAGCGATCGATTCGACATCCCGTTTCGAGATTGTGAAACGTACTGCCCTAATGTTTCCTAAGTCATGTTCAATGGCACGGCGTTCGATATATTTTATTTGTTTCCTATATACGGCGTGAAAGAATGACGGTGTCGAAAAACCTCTAGAAGTAAAAAAACCGCTCGATTAATTTTCGTGGTGCGCCTCCCAAGTTAGGTTACCATTTGGGCATAACGTTTTTGTGACTGCAGCGTGAGCTTTGCGTGCTTGGAAGAAATGCTGTGATAAAGTTTGATACAGAAACGATTCTTTAGAGGTAATTTATTGGAATTTAGAAATCTAGAAAGGAAGCGTGAATCCTTTTCTGTACCTGTCGCTAAAACCATCAGCAAAACGTCAGGATAAAGCTGCAAAATTTGTGACGTTGGAGATGTGTATGCAAATATGTTGACGTATTTCTGGAAATATAACCGCCGAACTACCGCGACCACATGTAGTATGGAAGAATATGAGCGTCCGATGCCAAGGGATCAAATACGTAATGATTTTCCACCTCCCCTTAGCCGGGTCCTGGCAGACGCTCACGGTCGTATTCGTTGACCATTATTATTAGTTCGAAATTTCTCGTACAAACAATTCTGCCATGAGAGAGCGTTGAGAATATAGACACAACATTTTTAATATATGAATCATTATTGAAAATTTTCAATAACAACGATAGATTAAAGGTTAGAATGCAGATCACAAACAATAAACAAAAAACCCTGCAAGTACCACCAAAGGAGCTAACAGTTTAGCTGATCAATAAGCTACAAAAGGCGAGTCTGTTGTGCAAATGAAAGCTTTTTAGAGGATTTTACTGTTCTTTTTAGTTACAGGCTTCAATATAAAGTTGTTAAGTTCAGCTGGAATCAGCAGATGGTAGGAAGTTTTTCTCTTCATGTGAATAGCGTAAGATTAAGTTACACGGCGTAAGGGCGAAGACGAGTGTAAGATATTCTGGAGTAATAGAAACTCAAGACAGAAAATATGAATTCTCTAATTGACAGTTCGTTTTTATACTGAATCTGAAAGAAAAAGAAATAACTTGTTGGCACATGACCCCAGTGGCCTGTCAGGTCTTGAAAGAGGCGATCCCTGCCATTAGAATGTCACCCTCCAGGTTATTTCTTGAAGAACGCAGCGCACAGAACACGTGGGCAAAAGAGGGGAGATACACATAGCGCTGCACACAACTGAATGTTTCTTAGGAAAAACCTGACCTTATATGAACAAACCGTGCAAGTAAAAAAGAGCTCGAATTCAGAACTTTTTGTTTTAGTCATACGTTAATTAATAAAATAACACTATTTTTGTGCAACATCTTCGAGGCTTGATTAATCCAAGAATCACACAACCACTAGGCTTACAAATCTTCTGATACTTCTCGCGTGAACTGGCCGTAAGGTTTAAGCAACCGGGTGTACCGGGAAAAACCGGGTGTACAAACACCCGAGGCGCAGGTGGGATGCAAAATGGGAAAGCTTAGCATTTGTAATTAAAGATAACGCTCGCGCAGCTGTTGGTTAACGCCGTATATTAAAGAGTACAATGTAACCAATACCTAAGGACAATGGGAAGTGTTCCGACAAAAGTTTCGCGCCTCGATTCTGGTTTGTAGAAACAGAAATCACACGAAGACACTGCGTTAATCAAAATCTATCCAGAATAGCCGGACGGCTGAAAGCGCGTAGGAAGTATGTGGGTAAGTACGCTCCTTTACACCGAGACTCAAAAAAGAATGTGTAACTAAAGTAAAGGAGTAGGCATTCTACAAATTTCTCCCTAAATAACAAATGAAACTACTAGAAATTGGACAAATTATGCCGTGTAAGTCTATCCAATTTTAAAGGGTCCATTCCAAAGAAAAGAAAGTAGGACACTGTAAGATACTTTAGGGGAAGTCAGAGCGGTTCTCGTTGAACATGCGATATAGCCAAAAGAGAAAAGCAATAACAATGCAGTGATGACCCAGAGGAAGCCTCGCAAAATCTCGACCGCTTTTCGGTTCGTCGCAGGTATACCAGCCCCCCCCCCCCCTCCATCCGACACAGCCGTCCTCTCAGTCGCGTTGGAACAACAAGATAACCGCTTGTTGATGCTGCTTGGAAAATGCGGGGTACTCCCGTAGGGGATTCAAAGTGAAAGGCCTCGCCGGCGTTTCGTAGAACCGTGTCTCGGCTGCAGCAGGCCTTAGAGACCCACGTGTCGGAGGAAAGCGGGTCACGGAGTCCCTGCTCGAGTGACCTGTGGCACGGTTCACGTATACTTAGCGTCTAACTACGGCGTTCCTTACCATCGGGAGCAAAGCTCGCGCTCTATTTTATTGTTATTTTTTGCCATGGGTGAACGTGGAGCAATGTGAGGTTTTACAACAGAGAAAATGGTTTCATAACTGTACTGAACCTCCATTTGCTGAACTGCTTTTTCTTCGCACCGTATTTTTATTGGTGAAGGCCATATATGGCTCATTGATCGGAAAATCAGGCGTTCAGCGCTGTAGCGAGCACTAATAGTAGCAAAAGTCTCGTGATATAAGTAGAGACATAACGATGAATGACGAATGGTTGGGAGTACAAGTTAAAGTAAATTCCAAGTGAGCTCAAAGTGAATCAACACGCATTACAGTGACTGAAGTGACGGGAGTGCGAATCACGAGCGAATTAGGAGGTTTACGTGTGAATGGACGTACTATAAAGCGAATCCATAGTGAATCAGCGTATAAAAGCGAATGAAGAGTGAATCAATCTACCTTAATATGAATGAAGAGTACATCTCATTAGCGCTAGCTAAAGGAACCAACTGATTTCTTCCGTCCGATTGCTTGCATTCTCGTGTCGTACATTCTGTAGTGGACGCAGCATATATGTTGCGGAAAAGTAATACTGGAATGGAATTCGCGAAGGCTTACTTTATTCTCATTTGTCACCTAGTTTTGCTAATGACATGGGGAACATTATGATTGGACGAAATTGTCTGCTAAGAACGATTCCAGCGTAATGTGGCTTGTGAAGTGGGGACCTGCTTCCCTTTTCCCGTTAAATAACGCCAATATCTCGCGTCTCTTCGATCCGTGTGCGAGAACGGCCCGACTCTACGAAAATGCGGCTTACCCGCAAACGTAGTAAAAGAATAAGTACTCTAAGGTAGTAATAGCCTTAACACTTTCGTAAGCACACACACACACACACATACATACATATATACCTGGCAACATACATACATATATATATATATATATATATATATATATATATATATATATATATATATATATATATATATATATATATATATATATATATATATATACTCGAATGCAACGTGTGCAGCCAGATTATCAGTTGCACTCTCAGAAACAGGATTTAAATCAAAGCGGGCACTTGAAAAACGCGAGTCATACTTCATACACCGGTTTAATACCCTCGAAAGAGGCATAAATGAGAACCCGGGTACACGTGCAGCAATTAAAGCATTGTAAATAATAATAAACATAACAATTGAAGATTTCGTGGCACTGTAACTGCGACGGTGACTGGACAGTTGGAAATATCTTTTATGGCCACTATTCTCTCTGAAGTACTACTGTCGTCTATTTCCATCTCTGTCTTACTAAGCGACCAATGGTTTTAAACATGATATGCCTAACAGCCACCGCGTACACAACCAAGAACCCACGAACGGAGAATCCCAGAACAAACTAGTATATACATTAAACGCCCGTCTGCTTCTCGTTGCGGCAATGCACGGTGCCCCCTCGAAGCGTGACGTCGCCGTAGTGACGAGTTGTTGATATCTAAACTCCTTAAGGAACCTTTTCTGCCCGCGCCGCCCCGCCGGAGCCGTGGGGGGCCGTCCTGTTGAGGAACAATATTCGAAGGGAGGGAAGGATAGACGAAAGACCCCAACCGATCGCCCCACCACTGTCGTCCAGTCCAGCTCGCCGACACCTGAATGGTGACTGTCGGTAAAAAAAGGAGGGGGCAAGACGAACACTTGGTAAGCGAGTAGGTCGTTGGACGTGCACTTTTGCACACACCAGCCTTTCCCGTTGCCGGCCAGACGTGCATGAAGATGCCACTTGCATAGCGCAGTTACCCCTGTAAATTTCTCCGCCTCGTGCTTTTCCTCTTCTTTTTCCTCTTTTTATTCTTTTTTTCTTTTTATTTTCCTTGCTCTCTTTGTCTTTTTTTCTCTCTCATTTTTCGTACAAGATTACAACTGCTAGTCACATTAACGAAACAGTCAAAAGAAATCAAAGGAAATTATCCGATTAAACAGCCCTTGTAGCTTAGCAAGTAACGCGCTCTTCTGCTAAGCTCAAGGTCGCCGGTTCGATTCCCAGAGACGGGAACCGCATTTCGACGGACGCAAGACAGTTATGCTGGGACACACACAGAGAAAAAAGTTACCGTTGAATGGCAAATGCTATTTGCGAACGGCAAACGTTGTGAATGCTGCAGTTGAAATTTTTAAAACGGCTTGAAAGATACATATGGAAGACCTCATGTGTAAGAAGGAAGCGATACCTTTTCGCACGATATCCGGGTCCATAAGCTTATATACATGGGTTGCACTACCCGGAGCTGTAGTGACTCATAAACTGTTGGACTTGTTCCATTTTAGCATTTCGAAATCGTATTTTTCGTCTCCTGCGTGAAGGCGATTTAGCTCACGTCTTTGATGCAAACGTTCTCCTTGGAGGCGGCAAGCGCAGGAACGCTTAGAAAACTTGCATTTCACGAAAGTGAGTTTTCAAAACTGTAGAGGCACGGTGTGCAAGTCTGCTTCCGCGTCGTCTGGGTGGTCAGCGCTTTTGAGTGCCATCAAAGCTGAAAGGGTCTAAACTATATCCAAGTTTCATATGTGTGAAACGTGCAAGCGAATCACGCAACAGAAAGAATGTCTCCCCTCTAGTGCAAGAAAAAAGGGTTTCAAGATTTTAGGAAGGAATTCGCGAAAAAGATATGCTTAGACAGTAGAGGTCGTCCTGGCATAGATTTAATGTGAGGTGCGCAAACTAAACTTAGGGAACGCGTTTGTGAGAGCGCAGTAGAAATAAATAGCGCGACAAGCAGCCTACGGGGCTTGGGCTTAAGGGCTTACCTGTGGCAGTAAAGAGGGCGCCGGGCGAAATATGGGACAACGCGCTAATGCTAAGCCCCGCATTCAGAGAAAAATCTTCCTCGGGTAAAAATGTTCGTAGTACAATATTTCTTTACTGAAGATGAACAGCAATAAAGAAAGAGCGTTGATGAAAGTACAGCTTTATGTATTCGGTCCCAGGGGCCGATCTCTTAAAACATCCCTTGCAGAATAACCTGTTGCTGGGCAAGTTGGTGTTTGCTAACTGACATACCGTAGCGCTGAAGCAGATTCACACAAGAAGAAACACGAAACGACGGGACAGGCGCTAACTCAGAAATTTATTGAGGCGAAAGCCTCAGATGCCTCATCAAAACCGAAAATTGGCCGCCGTCCTGTGTCGGCGGCGCCAAACGAGTGATGCAAAAAATTATCATCGCGTGGTGAAGTCACGACACGACGGCACTGTTACTTCACAAATCGCCAAATTTTGTAACGTCACTATGACGCCACGTAACGTGACGTAAGCGCGATGATATTGCTTGTTCAAAAGTGGGCCGATTTCGGAGGCAGTGCAAAACAAGGTGAGGTGCCGAAAGCTTACAATGCCTCCGATCCTGGAGGCAGTACAAAACCACGTTAGTTGCAGAAAGCTTTCGGAGAGGGTGTCCGGGAGCTTCAGTACACTGACATAGAAGAAAAAATAACACTATTTCCCGCTAAAGGGGATCATGAGGCGATGCGAAGCCGGAGCACTTGCACGATCGCGTTCCGGTGGCGTTCGTTGGGCATGCTACCGACCTCGCGTCGTGGAACGCGAAGAGGAACGCTACGCGCGTCGTGTCTTCCCTCTAGCCTGGTGGTTAATTCTCCCAGGGTGAGCGGGGAACGTGGTCGACAGGCGCGCAAGAGGGGGGCAGAGTAGGAGAGGAGAGAGTGGGGGAGGGGACGCGCATGCGCTGGCGCTCATCGTGGCGTTGCGCAGGTGAGAATTTCGGCATGTCGAGCCCGCGTTTCAGAGGAGGAGTGGAGAGGGGGAAATGGGATAGGGGGAGTGTAGAGGAGTAAAGGAGAGAGGAGGTGTGTAGAGAGGATTTGCGCATGCACAGTAAGGGTGGTCAAGCCGCACACCACCACCACCACCACCACCACCACCACCACCGCTTTGAACTGCGCTATAAGATGCTTCGCATCTGAAAGAAGAAGGCTTTCGTCTTCTAGCCGACTGTGTTGGATGCATAAGGGAACCTGTGAGTGTTCCTGAGACCGGAAACGTGCGGCATATGCATACTCTTCACAACGCGCGGACGAATCGGGGACGTGTACGGTGCTCAGCTGCTGATCAATATGTCGCAGGTTCGATCCCGACCGCGGCGGTCGCATTTCGATGAAGGTGAAATGAGAGACCCGCGTACTGCGCAAGGTCAGTGCACGTTGGAGAACACCAGATGGTCAAAATTTCCGGAGCCCTCCACTACGGAGTGCCTCATAATCATATCGTGGTTGTGGCGCGTAAAGCCCCAGAAATTATTATTAGCTGATCATTGTAAAACGAGAGCGTCTAGTACGCTTGTTTTACAGCGAAATCCGTTATGAGTTCATTTCAACAGCCGTTTTTGGCGCCGTAGTTGTCCGCCGCCGCCGCCGCCGGTGTCCGTAACCACTATCGCTCGAAATAAGAAAAAAACGAAATAAGAAAAAAATTTCCAGGACGGAACGGGGTTCGAACCTGGGCCCTCTGCGTGGGAGCCGAGTGTTGTACCTCAGAGCCTGTAGACGCTATACAGGCTTCATGTCCGCAAGGAACCACATTAACATATGTAATTTAGTGTGGTAGAAGAGTGAAATAACAACCACGCACCACATAACGCGAATTCTGTAACCAGGCGTCACAGAATGAGAATTGCGCAACGAGTGGGCTGTTGGATGCTTCCAACCCATTACAAGGGCCTCTGCAATAATTCTTCATCGTCATCAAGCACAACACCAACAAAGTGCGCATAATGCCTTACATGTTTTTAGCGGGTACCACGGCTCTCCGTTGAATGACGAAAAATGGCATAGTACCTGCCTCCCTACTTCACAGAAATTATGATGATTTATAGTGTAGTGGCTTCTTTACAAGTGCACTTACATTGGTTGCCAAGGAAGCCCATAAGCCCATCATTCATTTCCTCAGGGTCTCAATAAAATTCTTCCGCCCGCTCTCTGTCTCTCTTTCTCGCGTCAGCGTATGTTATATTGCATGGTGGAAGAGTGAAATAGCGACCGGGCGTCACACAAAGCGAATTACGTAACTGGTGAGCCGTTTAATGCTTCCAACCCATTACAAAGGGTCGAGCCACCATTCTTCATCGTCATCAGTCGTCACGTAAACAAAGTGCACATAATGCCTTACATATGTGTAGCTGGAACCTCGCTTCTGCGCACAATGACGAATAATGGCGTTGTAGGTGCTTCCCAACTTCACAAATATTGTGATTTATGGCCTAGTGGGTACCTTGCTAGTGTACTTTTATTAGTAGCCCCAAGAGAGTTTACAACGGGCTCTAGAAATGCCGCTCTTCCAGCTTTCGCTGTGACTGTGCTGCGCTTTCCGCGCAGGCCTGGCGTCTTTTTATGCCCATGCATCTAAAAAATAGGCAAATGAAATAGAGTTTCAGCGTAAGTTATCTTCACGCTGCATTCAGTCGACATGACCTGTGACGCATGCATTGTAAAAAAGCTGAATGCCTGCATATCGCTTTTTATCTCATTAAAGAGGTAACTGAGAAATACGCTTCGCCTTGAGGGCGAAGCATTTAAAGCCACGAGGTTTAGAGTAATGCCAAATTTCTCGGAAGGCGTTCTTACTGGACATAAGCTCGTACAAAACACGTAAGAGTCAGCATTTTTACGTGTTGAAACTTTGGCATGCTGAGCACAACGTCATGCCACTGTTACTGCATGATGTCCTTTTACAAAGGCGCTGAGAAATAATAGGAGATCACAGAAATCGAGAATTGGATGTATCGCTGACGCGATGACGGATCGTCGAACAGGGGATGCCTCCTTAGCCATCGTGAGAGACCTGTTTGTTTCGCCGGTTTCAGACAAAAAACTTGAACGCCTTGGCAAATATTACAAGAGTTTCTGAATCCAGTACTCAAACAAGGATAACATTTTAGCAAGAAAAGATTAACTTTTATTTTAAATCAAAAGCATTCCGTGTCTCATGCGAACTTGACTGACGGAAAAGCCGGAGCGAAGGAAACGAGGCATAAAAGCCAGCGTGACAGAAACGAAGCAAAATATATCACGTTACCCCGTTAGCTGCGCTTCAACTTGGTTTTGCGGCGTTCGCAAGACAGAAAAAAGAAGAAAAAGAACATGCCGATCTCTCCGTCATAGGAATCGGTAGACGAGGCAACCTTAAAGGCCCAACCGCATGCACGCGATTTTCGAGCGACGGCGACGAGCGACAGCGACGAGCGACATGATTTGCTGTCGCGGAGGGCCATCCATCGCCGTCGCTTGTCGCGTCGCAGCTTTCTGGAAAACCAGACAAAAACGCTTGTCACCCGGAAGTCAGCGTGACGATTTCCGGCAACATGGCAGCATCACCGATCCTCGCTTCGGTTGCAATTCGCTCTTGATGCTTCCAATCGGCGCGTACTTCAAGGAATGCAAGTTATAGCCTACCTTCTTTACAACCCCATCTCACGCGGAGAGCGAGGCAGCAGCCGTATTTTGTCGTTAATTTTGATCGACGGCTCGTTTTGATGTTTGGGTGGTAGCTTGCTGCATTGTTGGTAGCTTGCTGCAATGTCAACATCATCGTCGTGTGAGGTGGCCCTTCTACTTGCGAGGCAGCGATGCGAGTCGCTGCTGCTTTTCCTAAATGTTGCACGACTGCAAGAGGAAACGTTGTAGAGATGTGCCTCGTGTCTAACCCTAACATAACGCAGTTTGCAAAGTGCGACGTAGTAGCGTAGGCAGCGTACGCTTCCGTGCGCCCCATGGAGATCACAGCAGATACCATTGTCGCGCTTAAACGTAAGATGGCGAAAAAAGAGTCACGAAACGCTTTTATGCCTTCCTTATCTCACACAAGACAATTATAAATTTGGGCATGTTGTCATTCATCCACGTTGTAATTCTTTTTCACAATTTACCTGTGTGCACGGAATAGTTTTCAATCGAGCAACCGTGACACTCTGTCGCGAACATGTGGGTGCTCCCGTCGCGACGCGACAGCGCGACGGAGCCCGTTTGTCGCTGTGGCTTGTCGCCGTCGCTCGAAAATCGCGTGCATGCGGTTGAGCCTTAAGTTGGCGCGCGCGACGCCAGCGCCGGATGCTCCCCTAGTGGGACGCTGAAAATGTTGAAGGTCGTCGGCTTGCCCGCGGAAGCGATTGCGTGCTGCCGCGCGCGCGTTTTCGGCGGAGCGCGTGCTGCCGGTGATGGCGTTTCCAAGTTGCAAAGAAAGCCACGTCATTCCACATGTCGGTACACACCATTCTTATGCGGCGCAGTGCCGCATCAGCCTAAGGATGATTATAAGCCCTGAATTGAACTGTGAAACTGCATATTCAAGGGAAATGCACAGGCAAAACAAGCGCCAAGCTGTACGCAGATTTGAATCGTCATTTATTTTGCGCGCCTTATTTTGATCACTGTTGTACGGCAGACCCAGTGGTCCTTACGCATGCAGCAATAAAGTTTAGTAGACTCCTCCCATATCGTCACGCTCATTCAGTACCTTCAGGAAAGAGCACACTGGAACACCAGCTGATGTGAAAGCTCGTTGTCGTACGGCGCATACCGCGAAATATTTAACACGGGGATCGCGATTGCGCATCTGCATTGGTGCTCTCCGATAATCCTGCTTGCGGCCTGCGAGCCCGTGAAGCAGCTGCGTGACAGAACGGGTTCTGTATTGTAGATTCATCACGTAAATACACAAATGGCTATTGTATTTATTATCATTACAAACTCGATTAGTTTATTCTGATAGGCCTCTGAAAGTCCTTGTATAATTTATTGTACGCAGTACTCACCAAAACAAAGGCCATTTCTGATCGTTTTATATATGTCGTTCATCCACTATACTATGACAAACATTTTTGTTCCTCGCAAAAGCGGGCGCTCAAGCTACTTTTCCTTTTTATTTCAAACGCGTAAAGAGGCCAGATTGGTGCAACAGATATACATACACATACACATACACATACACATACACTATGCATACACATACATGATACCCTTACCCTCAGTGCATATCCACATAGTGACATGATTAATATTCATTTACCTCTTAATTTACGTCCTAGTCCATACATCACAGGTTAATGACTGAGTGGAACGATGCTAATACCGCGGACAGCCGATATCTGGCAGAAAGCCTGGACCTCTTACGCGCCATTGCGCGCGGGTTGCGCAGGCTTTTAGGCAAATTAAGGGAGGCATTCCATCAAATTCTTCCCACGAGTTTTCAGGAGTACGGCGGCAGCAAGTGTATACAGTGCCTAGCGAAAGGCTTGTGCGAGCCTTTCGGGATTATGAACATTGTGAGTGTATTTTATTCGCTTTGTTGAAAGAGAATGAGCTTGGTTACTCAATGTTGGAGCATTCTTCAGTGAAGGCCGTTGCACAACGAAATATAACGGAAAAAACAATATTATAACAGAAAGAAAATATGAGAGTGTAGGTAAACGAGCACAAATGGTAACAAAGAAAACTATATTTATACATCAGCTAGCGAAAATACGACGCAAGATAAAAAAAAGCAGTGATAAATAGAGAATGGCAGTGGATAGTAAAACACAAGTATCGAATTATGTACTTTGGTGCATAAATATAGATACAAAAATAGCGATACAGGAAGAGGAACGAAAACATAACGGATTACAAGAATGACAAAAAAATGAATACAAAGTAACAAAGCAAAACACTATTCAATATTGACTAACAACAATACAGAAGTAGTATAAAAAATAAGTGGCAATCAAAGAATGAATCGCAAATGCAGTACTCAAGCAGCTTGGTGCAGGCTTATAACGCGTTTGTCAATGCTTTGCGCAAACGATCTGCGTCTCTGATAGCGACAAGTGAGGCAGGCAGGCGATTCCACTCGTGTCATGTTTTCGGCAAGAATGAATGTGCGTAGGTGACTGTGCGCTGTGAAGGTACAGAACTTTGCAAGGATGATCGACACGTCGGGAGATATAAGATGCTGGTGTAATGTACCGGGACTTGAGCTCATGTTTACGATAATAGATCTTGTGAAAGAGGGAAAGACGAGATAGCTTCCTACGAGAAGAAAGGAGAGGAAGGCCAAGTGTTAGTTTCATATTAGTGACGCTAGCAGACATATGGTAATTGTTAAGGATGAAACGGGCCGCTCGATTTTGCACATTTCGATTATGTTTTTCAGAGTCCCATATCGAGCATGCATATTTAAGGTTAGATCCAACATAAGTTATGTAGAGTTGTTGTTTTAGTTTCGGTGGAGCTAAAGATAAGTTTCGTTTAAGATAACGAAGCATGCGGTTAGCTTTCGACATTATGTGTTCGATATGCTTTTCCCATGAAAGTTTGTCAGTAATATGCACACTGAGGCATTTATAGCATAGTACGAGTGTTGTTAGGTAAGTAGGGCAGGCTGACTGATTACGGGAAACTCCAATTTCTTTGCATTTAGACGTGTTAAGTTCCATTAGCCAGAGCTTACACCATGTTGAACTGTTATTTAGATCATGCTAAAGTGTTAACGTATCGTTAGAGCTTTCAATCGCGCGATATATGACGCAATCGTCGGCGAACAGACAAATGGTACTTGCGATTTGGTTAGGAAGGTCACTGATGTAAATTAAAAAAAAAGTAAGGGTGCTAAAACAGAACCTTGGGGTACGCCTGCTCTTACCGGTACTTCAGGAGAGTCAGTATCATTAGTGCTCACATATTGCGTTCGGTTAGAAAGAAACACTCGAATACAATTAAAGACCAAGAAATCAATATTTAGCTGGCTGAGTTTTAGTAAGAGTAAGTGGTGGTTAACTAAGTGGTGGTTAAGTTGGGTCATGACAAATATGCTCATTTTTTTTATAATATGTCATATATACTATTCGAATGCGATTCGATATTATTCGACCAATTCACTATTCGCTTCGAGGCTAAAATATACTATTCGCACAAGCTTACAAAAGTGTCATTTATTAGCTTTTATTTCCACATACAGGTGACGCCGCATTTAGCAAACCTCCGAGATTTTGGACAATGGATCTGAATTTTGGTGCGTGGAGCCTATGTCGAGTTTTGCAGCTCTTCGTATGAATAAAGAATTCTAGCAAAGAGCAAGTCGTGGTCGACTTTCTTTCAGCACGCGCGACCTACCCATTACTGCACTAAAATTTCTCCGGGATTGGTGCTACTTACATCTGCTCGAATCGCCAATCACTCGTAAAAGAACAATTGGCATAATAGACGTCCACTTTTCGTGCCACTTATTGACCCAGCACCTATCCAACTCCAGCCATAAAGCTGAAAATTTATCCAGTGTGTTAATGATGATACATTGTGGGCGATTATAGACCGAAGTGACCATTTGCGACTGTTGCTTTGTTACGAACCTATTTGCACCACCTCCACAACTCACTGATGTGTGTGCACTGTAAGTAATGCAGGAGCGTAATTGTCCAACCTGCAGTCCAGCAATACATTCGTATTAGCCTACAAGCACAGAAATGCTGGGACGCTACAATACAGTACACTCACGATAATTCAAACTTTTAATTAATTCAAACGAATTAAAAAATTTTCCTTTGCCCAGCATGCTTTCAATGAATTTTAAAGCCGCTTAAATCAAACTGCTCCATTGCATTCGTTCAAATAATTCATTCTTTTTGCTTGTCCGCGCTAGACAATCCCATGTTAGTTGAGGACGAAAGAAAGGTCTATCGCGGGTGGAACACGCATGCCACTTTGGCCACAGGACAGGGGTGTCACACGAAAAAGCATACTAATATTAAAAATGGGCAGGCATCTGTCACTGGACGCAGCACATATTTTGTTCATTGATTGCACATGCATGCCTGCGCTGTGTAATAACGAATACCAGTATAATGGCTGATGTCTGAAAACATTACTGGAAATCATTCAGAGCTGTCTGTGACGATGCTGCAGCCCTGAGAAATAAAAGTGAAACACTCCAGTTCCTTTCTTTCACGCCTCCCCCCCCCCACTCCCAAATCTCTTGAATTTCGAGGTCGCCAGGTTGGCAGGTATGTGTGAATATTTAATTACAACACAAGTTGGTGTCTTGCCCCTAGTCACATTCATCAGAACTTCTGGCCATTAAAACAAAATCTTGAAATCCCCTTAAGCTTCAATTATTGAGGTGCAAAATATGCCATTACTGCTTCTTCTGGAAAAGTGCCCTGTCGCACTGCCACGTACAACATTTAGCCAATGTACGTAAATGCAAGTGTACTGTGAGGTAATTATTCATTTTGCTATGGCACAGCGATGACGAAGACTAAGGTGAGGGCACGCAAAAGATATTGATGTCCTTTTGCTCTGTGGCTTTTTAAATTTTACGTTATTATTACAGGTCCTAAACCGGCACGCAGATGCCATAGGAACGCTGATCAGACGACACGGCGAAGATGAATACATCGCAAGGGATTTTCGCCCTTCCTATTGGCTAAAGGGACCTGTAGCCTCCACAGTGCTGAAGGGAACTTCTGAGATGGAGTACAGCTATGTTTGCTCTTCAAATATACAAGGCTAGAAAAGTACGCTCACGTGCATGTGTCGTAGAAACCTGCGACAAAAGCCATCTCATGGAGAACGGAAAACATAAACAAGCTCCGCCGCAGTGCGATAATGTCATGCGGTAAAGCGCACCAATAATCAGAAGGGGCTGCTGTCACGGGACATAGTAGGCGTCCGAGGAACGCTTTTTTTTTTTCGAAGATTGTTTCCGCGGACCCTCAAAAATGTCTTCGTTGAACCCCTGGAACGCACCTTCTCCTTTGGGACACCCTTGTCGTGGCACAGGTGGCCAACTTTGTCCAGGGCATCTCTCCTGCGGCCGTTCAGCAAAAGCCAGCTGCCTAGGGATGCAAAGTGCACCGCAGTCGCCTGCCCAATGCCTGATGAAGCGGCTGCATGGCAATGTTGAGCAACAGCAGGCGTCATTTCTGAGGTTCCCCATGCTATCTGGTAGAATGTCGTCTGGCTTCGCCATCGTGCTTTTTTAAGAGATCGTGTAGTGAAGGCAAAGAGCTAGGCTTCTCTTCTGTACAGGGATGAGAAATAATGCATGAAAGTATAGAATATACTTTTATGCATTATTTGTGCACAGGCAGTAACCGAACACAAAATGGTGTCCTCGAAGTGTCGAGTGCTCTGCTGATAGTTGTCTAAAGAACGCTCGCTGATAAATTTGCTGCTCTGTACTCGCAGAACGCCACCAGAACAGCGCCTTCCGATAACGTAATAAATTCCCGGCGACAGCACACGAAAACATAAACCGTGGGTGGAAAACCAACTACGATAGATTATAACAAACGGTCCTGTGCCATACAGACTAGTTTATAGATAAATTTATTCGCAGTCACTTAGATGACTTGAAAAGTCTTTTCACAATTTGCCGCCAGATAAGGAAAACAATTGTCCCTTCACGTTTACAGTCCCGTGACGGATTCGTCGTACCACAGGGTTTTGATGCCCAAACTGTGACACGTACCTGTGATGAGAGTAACTGTGCCGTCTAGCCTGGCCATTTCCTCTGTCGATAAGTGATCGCCAATTAAGTGAGAGTGAATGGACGTGGAACGCAAGTTTCTGTTTCGGATTATACGCTTTCGTAGTTTGCAGCATCAAGTAATATTAACTCTATGGCTGGCAGTGTCATCTCCTTGAAAACTCAGATAAAACAGATATTTTAGTTAATAAACTAACGTACGAGGTTAAGACTTTATTCCCTTAGTTTCTCTGGTGTATCCTAGGACTGAGCTAAACGGCGGCATAAAAATTAAAATCAGTATATTTTGCAGTGCTTACTAAACAGTAACAAATTTATTTTACGATTAATTTTCATTACAGGACGATTGATTTAGCCACGCTTGGTTTTTATAAAGCAGTTGAGAGTAGTAAAACTGAGAGCTGGGCGAGTTGGTATGAATTCATGTTGAAACTTTTTTAGCGCGCACAAAAGACTTTCTTTCTGTGTCCTCCGTCTTTTGTGCGCGCTAAAAAAGTTTCAACATGAAATCAGTTGAGAGTGTTTTATGGTTTTGTTGAAGCGACACTAGGCACAGCCTTGGGCACAGCATCTCCGCGGAGCACTTTAGGAGCCCGAGCTGTCGTATGCGGTCGTCGCATGGCGCAACGCAGGTAAAACCAGGTATAAATATAAAAAAGAGGAAGCAAGCGAGAAATAAAACGAGGGAGAAATAAAGGAAAAAAATAGAAAGAAAAATAGAAAGAGGAAAAATGAGAAAGAAATATGTAAAGAGAGAGGAATAAATAAATAGCAATAAAGAGACAAAAAATACATAAAAAATTCACAGCATATCCACGGGTGAATGATGAAGAGCTTGGGCGAAGCTCCTCAAGCAATCATGGTTACACCGAGAAATCTTCAGTGGTTTCGCCCGGCAGTAATCAAAGCGATAGCCCAGTACATCATCAAAGACGTGACAAACACTGTATATATTTATACAAGAAATTTTATTAATCGTAAGTGGTAGCCAGACGTGGCTTACGTTCACCCTTCATTATAACGGCTTTATGGTCGGTGAAGTGATGGATCAGTGATGGATCGTAGTGGGATGTTTGCAAAGACGAAGTAGTGGGCAGTTTGCAAAGGATCGGTGATGGGTAGTAGTATACTGTCGATTACGCCTTACGCCGGACGCGTGACAAGGTTAGACTAAGAGGAGCTTCGCCCCTAAAAAAACTTGGCAGATCCTACGCCTTGTGGGAATCGGTATCATGCGAAGCAGTCAGCGAGTAGTTTTATGCTCCATTTAGTGGCTTTGAGCCAAGCTTTACAAGGTGGATCGACGTGTTTATACAATTTGTCCCTTTTTATTTTTAAATTTTACTGCGTATCAAAAATTTTCACATTTCATTTTTTTTACAAAATCACGTTTTCTTAACCCTGCATAGGCCTTCATTTTTCATTTACAATAACCGCCGGCTTCTTGGTCAATCCCCCGTAGTGGGTAAGAGCCAGTACAGAGGTACAAGCAAGGAATTAAGCAAGCAAGCATATCCGCGCTCGCGCTGGTGACGTCATCAGTGCACGTTCGTGGTGGTCGACTTCGGTGACCTGCGAGCGGCGTTATCGGCACGGAAGTTGTCCGGCGGCAGCGCGACTCCCGACTGTTCGTCTCCGAAGGCAACCCTCATCGATGGCAGACATCGACATAGACAACTTGCTAGAGAGGCTGCTCGCAGGTGAGAGCGTCGGCGAAACCAAACGTCGCGCTGCGGTAGGCCTAGCTAAGAGCGGCCCGGTGTTTTGGATAGACGTCGGTTGCCGATGAATGGGCTGACAGCTGGCCACGCGCCGGCTGCCGATGTCTCCGCGGCGTCTCTTTCGAAAGGACGCCGCGAACCGCCAGCTCCGATCGTCGACGTTTTCTCTTTGCTATTTGCGAGTTAAAGAGAAGCGTGAAAGAAGAAAAAGTATCGATAGTCACCCCGTCGCGCGGGTTCGTATTTAGCGGGCTAGCACGCTTTGGTTTCCCGTCCGCTATTTTTCGCCCTACGCGCGTTTCGTGCTTGCCGGTGATGATGACCTCGCGACGACGCGAGCTCCGTTTGTGTTCTCGCCCCCCTCCGCCGATCGAAGCGATGAAGGAACGTGAGAGGCACTTCGAAACAGTACTCGGCCGTCGCTTCTCCTCGGCCGCGGGACGGTTCCCCGGAGTCGCGAAGTAGAGGCCGCTGCATTTGCATGCCGAGAGGTGGGCGGGTTTGCAAATGGGTATCGCGTACCGTTGCTACACGCCGGCTGGCGAAAGCGCACCCATACACGATGTACTTCTATGAGTGGGCATCCTTGTCGACGTTTACTCAACGAGTTGAAACACTGAAGCAGACGGTAAAAAAAAAGCAAAATCCCGCCATCTCCACGTAAAGGGAACCCTGAATAGTATGTGAAGCAACCATGAGTCGACTTAGATTTCTGTAAATGTTTTGATTTTCTTCATCACTGTTCGTGGTCCTTCTATTCGAGGTTCCCCTGATGTTGTTACTCGTCATATATGACTTTATGCTCAGGAGAACGGTTCCCCTGATGTTGTTACTCGTCATATCTGACCTTAAGCTCAGGGGAACGTTTCCCCTTGAGTATAACAACCTTGTGGTCCGTAAAGCATAAAGCTAATGTCTCTTGCTGCAATGGTTGCCGCTTGAAGTTTTATAATGCGATGTCAACGTGCCCGTTTCGTTTCGGCTTCGCGAGCCCGCCGCTCCGGATCGGCTGGGGCATGGGCTACGTCGACGCGACGCCGGGGAGACAGGCCTCGTTCATAAACTCTAAGGTCTAAGGGTACCTTGCATAAGATCTAAGCGTACCTTGCATGAATGACAATGATTTATGGTGAAGTGGGTACCTTGCATGATTTATGGCGTAGTGGGTAACTTGCATGATTTATACTAGAGCACGCGCCGCAGTGGAGCGAGCGCTCTATCGCACGTCCATATGTCAGGCAAACATTCCTTTCTCCACACCATGCGCGAGCTCTCCGCTCGTCCGAAAATCTCGTTCTCTTCTTTCTTCCATATGTTTATACTCGGGGCAACTTTCTGTGGCAATGAAGGGAAAGCTACAGGGGCGGAGCGTCTGCACATGTACTGCTACGCGAATTAGTCCGGTTTGGCGCGCGTCTATTAACGCCGTGGAAAGTGATGGCTAGCGTTGCATTTCGACGCAAACGCTGCTTAGCGTCTAAGGTACGGGTAAGAGGCGCGACTTTTTCAAGCACGCAAAAACTCAAAGTGACAACCTATAAAGTAAAAGAAATACAAATATCTTGCTTGCGTGCGCTGCGTTCCGTCTCAAAAAGCTACATGTAGAAAATGAAAGAGTATTTTACATATCTCACGCAGAAAATACGGACGCAATTGTGGGACTACGTTCATTAGCGGTAGGATACGTGCATTGTGGCGCTGTAGCTTTCCCTTCATTGCCACAGAAAGTTGTCCCCGAGTATAGTGGCACCGTTTTCTTAGGCAAACATTTATTTCTGCACACCACGCGCGAGCTCTCCTCTCGCGCCAGCACTTCGTTCTTTTCTTTCTTCCATACATCTAGTGGCACGCGGGGCACTGGTCACGCCGGAGGGACTGCTACGGAGATAATGGGTTTTCGCTGCGTTATCATCATCAAGGCTCTAGAAGAACAAGAGGAAGAAGACTTCTTTTTCGCGCGAGCGCGCGCTAGCTATAGTTGGCTATGCCACGCCGAGGGGACAGGCCTCTTTCATAAGCTTCTTCGCATCTAAAAAAAGCTGTTGTCTCGCTCACGGCGCGCGTGCGAGTGTTCTTTCGCCCCCCCCCCCCCGGCTTACTTTCTCATCTCGTGCACCGAACGTGCGCATGTGCAACATCACGTGGGATGTCGGCTGGCGCATTTTGCACTTCCTTTTTTTTATATTCTGGTCACCGTCGTAACGGTCGGCATTGATTGCTCGCGCTTGTTGTTGTGCTGGCGATAACGGTTGGTCCACTTTGAGCATTTATCGCGCTTGTCTGGACCACAGCTAGTGTCGCGTGCCCTTGGCCTCGAGCGAGACGCGATCGGTTTGTGGTAGCTTTCGGTTCCACCTAATCGCTGCCCAAGATTTTGCGGTGCCGCTAATGAATGTGGTTTCGCGTGTGATCATCACATTCGGTAAATTGTGTACACTGCCTGTGTCATTATCTTCAACTGGGACATATATATATATATATATATATATATATATATATATATATATATATATATATATATATATATATATATATATATATATATTTGCTCTCCTACTCCCAGTCTAAATGTGGAGTATCAGTTCAATGCGTGCAGCAGTGATGCAAGTCCTGCTCAAAAGTGTAATATTTGTTAGTAACTGCTCTGGACGTGCTTCGAAATGGCGTTGGGAAATTGAAAACAACGAACTTGAAACTTAGTTAACTACAAAAGAAGCCACAAAACGTCGAAAAAAGTCACAGTTTCGCCGCAACGGCGAAGCAATGATTGCGATAGCAATAAATTGTAATGTAACGCGAAGAACGGAAAGCAGCTCGAAATTGCCAGCGCGTCGCTCGAGCCCAAAGGATGCACGAAAAGAACGCACACAGGACGAGCGCGAACTAATGCGTCACAGCTCGACACTTGAAGCGCACTGCCAAACATAAAGTAGGACGCACGAAACAAACGAACAGGTACACACAAGACGAGCGCGAACTAATTGTCACAGTTGTTACTTATTTTTGTTCGAACAGCGCGCTCCTTTCGCAAACGCGGCCGCTGCAGCGAGCGAAGCGAAGCACCTCACCGGCCGCCCCTTCTTTCCTTGAGATAAGCGCACGAAAGCGACGACGCCCTGTAGAGCGAACAGCAACGGCGTTCGCAGGGGCGGGGCGACGATCTTTAAAGCGCGCAACACGCGTGCACGTCGCGCCATCTATGTGGCCACTAAGAAAGCATGCTGAATTACATGGTATATATAAATAGCTCGCCGTTACCAGGCTGAGAGACGGTGCTGTCGTGGCCTAACGTCTAACGCGGCGAGCTGCAAAGCGAGAGGTCGCCCGTTCGATTCCGCGCGTCGGAAAGAATTTCTTAATTATTTTTCTTTGTGGCCTTTCTATATATATACATACTTATACATATACGGTGAATGACGGCGACAGGGACGGACATTTTCCAGCCGAGACTGTCCATATAATTGCTATCGCAATAAAACGGAAAAAGCTTTTTGCGTTTTTCGACGTTTTGTGGCTTCTTTTGTAGTTAACTAAGTATGTACCAACTTGCCCAACAAGCAACTCTCCTGAACGAACTTGAACTGTGTGACCATCCAGCGAGCCTAAACGAAACCAAAAACAAGCCATATATACTTGCGCGCGTCTTATTTTTCATGAGTTGAAGCTTCACCCACAAAGGCTGTGGGCAACGCGCTGCGCAGGCCGCGCCGCGATGTGTAAGAAGCTTCGCGATTGTTTTAGAACGTTCCGTTAAGATCGCGCGCCACACGCGAATGTTTCGGCTTTGTCGAGAGATAACGCCGCCACCAGCGATATCGCTGGAAAGTTCGATAGCGCCTGTATAAAAGCCGACGCGCTTGACCGCTTGTCAGCTGATCGACGGTCGACGCTCTGTTCGCCGCTATCAGTGCCTACCGTGTGTATTGCTGTAAATTAAGTTTCCGTTTCTAGGCCATAAGTTCGGCCAAATAAAGAGTTTAATCTTGGACACCTCGCGTGCGGTCTTCGTCGACGTCACGACCACGTGACAATATGCGCATAGTAACATGCTCTATTCCAATGATCGCTATACTTGAAGGGATCTTAAAAAGCCGCTAATGGCGTCAGAGTTTTGGTGATTGATGACAGTTACCGTCGTTGTTGAACTGACGCTTATAAAATACCCCAGAAAATAAACGACTGCCATATTATGACAAAAAAACAGCCATTGACGGCTGGTCTTCGGTGCGGCCCGACCACCGACCTGCTACCTAAGAAACCGGCCGGTTCGCTTTGAAACCGGACAATTGGCCACCCTAGGTTTTCACTTTTTACCAGCTACAACTGTCCTTGGCAGAAGATGGCTGCCCCTTAGAAATGCTACAAATCCGTATATAGTTTGCACTGGCCCAACTTTGAACCCAGTGCATCGATGTCTGCGTAGCTATCTACAAAGGGACTGCTTGCCATGTGCAGCAATGACAGGAGTTTCTCTTTTATTTTATTTTGTTATTTTTAAAAATTGCTACATACTGCAGCCCATCATGGGCAATGGCAGAAGTAGTGACAACACATGGCAATTGCAGACAGAAAGTCGGTTATTGGCAAAGTGTGAATGATTGCGGGCAATGCATTCTAATGTTCAATTGTTCAAGGAAAGTAGCTATATTTGTACAAATCAGTTCTAGATTTAAGTGGCAAAATATTAAGCCTGTGTGAATGACGAGTACAGGAAGGTTGAGTGAACTTAAAGTACTTATTTAAGCGGATACAGCATGGGGAGTAAGACGTGCAGGAACTTTAAGCTTTTGTTGAGTGGTTAACTTGAGATTAGAGAGATTAGGAGGTCAAAAGTTCCTATCATAATGAAAGTAGATAAAACAAACAGCTTTCTTTTGTATGGATCCAATCTTGTTAATATCATTTGCATGAAATAGGTTCCAAGCTGCAGGTGCATATTCAAGGACTGGGCGGATTGTTGTAGATGCATATTCATGCCTTCTTCCGTTCTTTCTTGTGCAGTGCGTGGCGGTAAGCCAGGCAAGAATGTGGACCTATCTGAGGGTGAGCTGCACAGCCTGGCAAGGAAGGGGCGCGAGGTGCTCCTGTCGCAGCCCATGTTGCTGGAGCTGGAGGCCCCACTGCAGATCTGTGGCGACACCCACGGCCAGTACTACGACGTGCTCCGGCTGTTCGAGTACGGGGGCTTCCCTCCCGAGAGCAACTACCTCTTCTTGGGCGACTACGTGGACCGGGGACGGCATTCGCTCGAGGTCATCAGCCTCATGCTCTGCTACAAGATCAAGTACCCCGAGAACTTCTTCATCCTGCGCGGAAACCACGAGTGCGCCTCCATCAACCGCGTCTACGGCTTCTACGATGAGTGTGCGTTTGCTATCTTTCGCGTGTAGACTCCATAGGAGCGCCTGCTTACTGGTGGACAGTTTTTGTCCCCTTCATCTTAGCCGCATGTGTTTCTTCAATAGCACTAAAACTGGAGGCACATCAAGGGGCTGCCACTTTCCCAATAGTCTGTCTCGATTTATGGGATGGGGTTAATAACATCGTCATCAAAGCACAGCGATGGTTCTCTGATGTGCCGTTTTGTCCAATCATGGTAGCATCTGGGTGCCCCGATGAGCACCAGTGTGATTTGTGGAAGATGGCATAAGTTCATGTCAGCATTCAATTGTCATGCTGCATGAAAGCTTGAGTGGGCACAAAGCCACAGCGGTGCACTGCAAGAACTGTCCAAGCTCTAGCAGCGGCAGGTAATAAATGGCTGCCCCTGCCATAGACCACTGCATCCCTTTTGTACGGAGAAACTGGGCAGGCAGGGTAAAAATACAGCAAGCTATGCCGTAATACGCACAGCTGCCTCTGTAGGGTCTGTAGAACTTGTCCTTTGTTCTGCGCCGCCTGGAATAACTTTCCCTCCAACACCTGCATAATAGACGAAAAAGATTTAAAGCTCACCGTACAAGATGCCCTGTAACTTCTTTTTTTTAAAACTGCACTTGTAGTTATCGCTTTCCCCACTCATTGCTGTAGTGCCTTCGGGCCTTGAAAGTATCTTTAATAAACAAACAAACAAACAAACAAACAAACAAACAAATAAATAAATAAATAAATAAATAAAAATCTTGCTTGTTTGAGAGCTACAGTTGAACCTTCATACACAAGTCTTCATGAAATTTAAACTTGGTTTGATATAGGAGTCACATTCAGTCACTGACCAATTTTTGTTGCATGAAATGGTTCATAAAAACATGGCTGATCCCTCCGTCAGAGGAATCGGTGAAACACGAAAGTGAAAAGTGTCTACACAGAAGTGCTTATTTTGTAGAGATACATGAGAGCTTGTACAATGTCTACTCGTGCTTGGCAGCTACAGCACCGATTAGCGTGAATGCATCCATGTTGACGCCTATTTCGTAGAGGTTCTTAGCTTGAGCTGCAAATGCGCGCGTCCCGCCGGTCTCTGTCTCGCTCCACCAAGGCACGACATTCGCCCGTCGAAATCGTGTCCTTTCTGAAACACGTATTGCTGCAGTTTTGTTAGTCGGTGCTCTCGCAATCGAACTAGTCGGCGGCGGAGAAATCCCGTTGATGCATGTGGAAGCTGCACTACTCCGATGAGCCGGCGCACGCTCACCCGAAGCGAAAGGCAAAGAACGTAACTGCGTCTACGGTGCCTCGGCGACGCCAGCGCGGCCAGTTTCCCTGGCTGGTATCGAGACGCTTTAACCACGAACGCCGATATTGCGCGCAATCTCGGAGTAAGCGCTAGTAAGTGTCGATCGTGACACCTTACTTCGCTTGACCTCTCACAGACGGCGGCACCTTCCCGCTCCGCCCCACCCATCTACACCACCAACAGAGAGCACCGTGCGAGAGAGAATGTGTGAAAGTATAAGGCGGCGTTCGTGAGGCGTCCGGCATCTGTCAAGCTAGCGGTTACCGGCAATAAAGAAAAAAAACAAACAAGGTAGCTTAGTTGGTTTAGCGTCGGGCGCTTACCGTCGCGGCCGCAACGTCGTGGGTTCAATTCCCAGCGGTGGATCTTTTTCTTCCTTTTTTAACGCGAAAGTGTTTCATGTCGGGGTCCACCAAGACTTCAGTGACGTATTTCCGTCACGGAAATGACGTCGAAAAAATGTGCACGATCAGACGGCAAAGAAAAAAAGTTCCGTCAACGGGCACCGAACCCACGACCGCTCGGTCCGCAACAAGAGATGCCGGGCGCGCTATCCACTGCGCCACTTTTTTTTTCTTTATTGGTATCCACTGCGCCACGGTCACAGACTCTGGGGGCTTTACAAACGCGCCTTTTATATCTATCACTCTCCCGGTCGGCAAGGTGGTGTTGCCCTCTGGCAGCAGCAAAGTAAAGTAATTCATCATTACTGTGGCCTCCGCGCTTAGTTCCTGCAACGCGTTACACGTTCATTCAATTCGGCGCGTTTTCAATAGAAGTGCATTTTGTCAATTCCTTAACGCAGCGCGAGGTGGCGACCTTAACGCAAGCGTCGTAAAAGCGTCGGCCTCGCTCATAGCATCACGCTTATCAAACCAAAAATAGCTCTGCGACGCGCGCCTGCCTCACCTGGCTGTAACACCGCGTTCCCCCGCCTACGCGTTCGCCCCGAGAAAAATTGCGGCTGGGCTACGGGGACGGCACGACGCGCTTTGCGTTTCCCTCTAGTGCGGCCGTGGCGCTCAATCACATTTTAACATGCCGTAGGATGGCGACCAAGTTCTGAGTCCAATATGCGGCGCTCTTCCGGCTATCACAACTCGTTCTCTTATTGCGCTTTCACCGTTAACTACTACAGCTGCCACAAGGTTTTGTGTAATCATTGAACATGGACGTTAGTTGTCGGCATGGAGATGTACCACCAAGCATCAGAGTGAGTGCATCCACGTTAAACGGTGCTATAGCTGCCAGACATCAATATACATTGTGCAAACTCTCGTATCAATGTACAATAAACATTCAGTTACTTCTATAAGGGCACGTTTTACTTTCGTGTTATTCCGATTCCTATGACGGAGAGATCAACCATGTTTTTCTTTCTGACCCGTTGGCGTCCATTTTATGAACGTCATATCCGGTAGCGGAAGTACTTGGTGGACCCCGGCACAAAACACTTTCATATAAAATGTAACACATACTCCATCTCACCACTACCGTTCAGCACTACCAAGGCTACGGTGTGTAAGCAAGCCACACACTTGCGCAGCAAAATATATAGTTCCAGATATAATTACCTTATATTTGCAGGGTTAAGACATTTCCGCTTGTTTGGCATGTGTTACGTCACATCGATGCGTGATATCTTTATCGTTCTTCGCATGGATGTCGTCTGCCTTTAATTGCTGTGTCAATAACCGCCGGTAACTCTGGTCACAAATCAACATGACAGCGCCCATGCAGCCGCGAACGCCGGCTTCGATCCGAACATGCACTTGCTATTCGCCCACTTTGCTGACAGCAACAAATGAATGGTGAAATGAGCCATCGCTTTGAGCCATCTCACGCCGAAAACAAAGCATCATTTACATTTTTGTCGTTATTTCATAAATCAGCCGTCTGTTTAGCCATGCATGCTAAGCCTAACGCACGAGAATTTGATAATGTATAAAGAAGAAAGGAAGACATTGAAAACACGGGCTCAGCTATGATCATCGCTAGCGAAAGGCACTAGATCTGCGTTGGGACACCACCATCTTGTTCTACCTGCGTACTTTTCCGAGCTACCACCCGTTTTTTCGGCTCGCCCAATAAACCTCTTTACATTTGGTGGAGGTGCTGGGTACCCAGATCACCTGCACCCTGGAGCTAGGATCCCGCACATTGCAGCCGACCATGCAAGTCAACGCTTCCCAACAGGCACCACCTCTCGCGGCCGCCGTTTGCCCCGGCCCGGTTCGCCAGCGAGACCCCCCGATATTTGCGTGCACGGAAGATCAGGACGTCGAGGACTCGCTGTCATCCTTCGAAAAAGTTAGTGGACCTGGCTAATGTGGCGAAGCTATGTTATACTAACCACGAGTCCGAGTTCGAGAACTGGTCCGCTTTCAAGGAGGCAATATCCGCAGTTTTCGGTCGCCCTGCCCTGCGGAATTTACGCGCAGAACAACGGCTGCGTACTCGGGCACAAGGACCAAATGAAACTTTTACCGCCTACATCGAAGACATAATCGATCTCTGAAACTTTTACCGCCTACATCGAAGACATAATCCTAGTGTCTGGGAGCGGTACTCCTACAGGACCAGGCTGAAGGTACTCGACGGGCTGTAGCGTACGCTTCAAGGGCGCTCACTCCGACAAAAGCACGCTATAGTCAGACAGAGGAGTGTCTCGCCGTGACATGGGCCGTTCCACGGTACGATCAGTTTATTTGCGGCCTCACCTTCGAAATAGAGACAGACCATCTTCCTCTGGTCACCATTCTGGGTAACAAAGACCTACAACTCGTGCCACCTCGCATACAACGAATGCGAATAAAACTGATGCGTTATCAGTTTGTGGTGAAATATGTGCCTGGGAAGCACTTGGATACGGCAGACACTTTGTCGTGAGCTCCCTCTAAATTGCCGGCTACCCGCATAGTAGGGACGTTGCAGCTTTTTGTCAGCGAAGTGTTTAAGGAATTACCGCCACTGGTAGCAATACGCCTAGAGGATGTGCGCATGGATCAAGCCCAAGATGGAGTTTGATCTGCGGTCATGACCTACTGCACGAAGGGATGGCCAGACAAAAACAAGGTGCCTCTGCAGGTCACGCAGGTCACTCCGTTTTGGAAGGAGAGGGACAGGTGTTGCATATACGACGGCATTCTTCTGCTGGACCGACGACTTGAATTTTCTTCAGCCTTGCACCAGAACATTCTCGCCCTCTTACATGAAAGGCATCAGGGAGTGCACCGCTGCCAAGAACGGGCCAGGGAGTCTGGTGGCCAACTAATATGCAGTTAGAGCATATGGTGTCGCAGTGTGTAGTATGCGCCGAGACTCGAGTTCAGCGGTCCGAGTCTATGTTGCCAACGTTTACACCTGACAGGCCACGGCAGCACCTTGGCATCGATCTGTTTCAACTTAAAGGGCGCGATTACGCCCTGATTGTTGATTATTATTCTAGGTTCCCCCGAGGAAGTCTCCGTGGGGTCCACCACGGTACCAGCAGTCATTGCGGCAATCAAGAGCTGCATTGCCCGTTTTGGCATACAAGACGTCGTCCGGACCGACAACGGACCACAGTTTGTGTCTTGCGAGTTTGCGGAGTTTTCAGTCATATGGCTTCCGTTACGAGACCAGCAGCCCAAGGTACCCCCAGAGCAATGGAGAGGCGGAGCGCAAGGTGAAAGACTTGCTCTCCAAAAGCCCTGACCCTTATCTGCTTTTACTGTCATACCGTGACAAGCCCGGTCCGAACGGCATTTCTCCGGCCCAAGTCCTGATGGGAAGGAGATTGCAAACACGTCTCCCGCGAATACCGGAACAACTGGTGCCGTCATTACCATGCCATACGAGTTTCAGGGAAAATGATACGGGTTACAGGGCACAACAAGCGAAGAACTACAATAGCCGTCGGGCTTCAAGCCAGCTAACCCCTCTAATACCCCTGTCACACGGACAGCCTTAACCGCGCTTAAGCTAACTACGGTTACGGTTAACCGCGGTTAGTGGTAGCTACACGGCAGACGTAACCGCAGTTAGTCTCCTAACCGTAGTTATCGCAAACCGAGCTAGGCAAGCACGGTTTACCCTCACAAACAGCTAACAAGATGGCGGAGCTGTGAGTGCACCAGCCGTGAATCGGCGCACGTTATTCGGCAGCTTCGCGGAGGATTTTGACGGAACGCGTCTCCAATTGGCGAACAATATCCAAGCAAAACTAGTTGAAAACAAGTTTCGCTTGGCAAAACGAGGCTCGCCGTGGAAAGGCCAACACTCTTAAAAAAAAGGTAGTGCTACTTACTAACTTTGAGGTAGTAAATTGTTGTCACAACATTCACTACCTAAGTAGTAACTGCAGGTAGTAAACGGCAAGGTAGTAAAGTTACTACCATGTCATTTACTACCTGCAGTTACTACATACCAGAAGGTAGTAACAGAAAGTTAGTAAATTTACTACCCGCAGTTACTACATACCAGAAGGTAGTAACAGAAAGTTAGTAAATTTACTACCATGACGGTTACTAGTTCCTTTTACTACTTATTGGAAGGTAGTAAGCTAAGCTAGTAACATTACTACCATGACGGTTACTACTTAGTTACTGAATGCAGGAAAATAGTATTTGAAAGTTAGCAAACTTCCACCACGAATGTTAGCTATTTGCAGCAACTACTGATGAAAACTTGCTACACCATGGCAACGTCAGTCAACTTCATGAACTAGAAAAAATGCATCTTAATACAAAGAGCATGCGTCAGCTAATCTCTCAGAAGTATATCCCTTATAAAAAAAATTAATGTATTTCAATAAAGAGACTAATGTTTTTAGACATCAGAATCATTAGACTGTCTTATGGCAGTCTAATGCGCTTTCTAATCCACACCTAATGAGGGTCTGCAAGGAATTGGCTGCTGTTAGTGTGTACAATTTTGACGCATGAGTTCCAGCGTATTGCAGCCTTATGCCTGCAACAGCATGTTTGCTGCACACAGTTCAATAAATCTTTTTGTGGTTAACAATACGAAAGTGTGTACGCTTTAGAGGTTCGTAAAAAAAATATCAGCAGACCATTTCCAGCAATGACTACATCAACAGCGTTCTTTGCATGTAAGAGTATTTTGAAGCCAATAAGCAATCTTGTAGGCATATATGATGCAGGCATTTGGAAACAAGCTCTACATTGTCAATTTATTCAGTTTCAATGGGACAATAAATGGGGCCAGTTCATTCAATTCCCATGAAAGTGCAGTTTTATAACAAACACACAAATAAGACGATACGAGAAGTTTCCAGGAGTAAGCGCTTTTTTATTTAATTTCTCGACGCGGCACTGACGATAGGATCTCCTGTGCTGCACTGTTGTGGTGGTACAATTGCTGTATTTGAAACCTGCAAGACAGAATGTGAAAATGTAGTTTGGCACTGAAGCGAACAGCTTAGACAACACATCAACAGATGCTGAAATTTATGACTGATGACTTTCTGTTTCGAAATAGTGATATCATTTTTACCATTTTATTTCAATAATCCATGTGTATTCAATGTCCAACCCCATAGCCTTGGCTTCATGCTGCTTTGATCAAAAACATAAGAAAACAAACCGCTACACAGCACTTCTGCGGGCTGTGGTGTCATAGATAGGCCAACTATCATATACAGACCGATTAGCTCGGTCAGCTTCTTTGATGTAACTTTGCATAATAGCGTCCTTTCGCTACACAAATGGTACTCCATGCATGACTCCTGGGTGCATCAGTAGGCCTATTCCACTCGATTGTTTTAAAGAAAACTATCACAGAGCAATTTGTAGCTCATGCTCAGCTTGTGCAAAGTGCAGTTGAGCAATAGGCACGTGGAATGTGGAGCTGCATCTTGGTGATACAGCAACACAAATACTAAATTCTAGTCAGAAGAATGATAAAATGGTGGTTTCTGTAACAACCTACAATACATTTTATCAATATGCATGTTGAAACAGGTTACGAATCATTTCTACAAAAATTTAGAAACGGAGCATTAGAGGAAGCAAGCCAAAGGTATATTCACCAGGTACCTTGAACAGGTCACAAAAGTTTTATGAAAATGGAAATACTTGTTCGTGGTTCCATGCTTAAGAGTACACACTTACAATATCAGCTAGCAAATATTGTATAGTCATGAAATTGATCACCTATCTTTTACAAACAACAGAAGAATCTACAAGAGGATATAGGTGGGCTAGTTGGTTCATGAACATTGTGGCAAAACAGCGCAGACAACAGGACGAAGAACATACAGGACACAGCGCTAACTATCAACTGATTTCTTTATTGGAAAGGCAGGGAATATATAGGCCGGCAAACAAAAATCGAAAATAGGCACAAACGCTATCGAGTGATTCAGCCGGCTGGCATTACAATCAACTTCATAAGGGTGTACAAGGTGTGACAAAAGCAGATTTCGTTAAAACGTAAACACGAGCAAGAAATGGCAAAAAAGAAAGATGACATGGCGGTCGGTACGAAACTGATTAAAACCGCTAAAATCGGACATTCATAAATCAACAAAAACCATGAACTGGGGACTAACAAAGAAAGGTTTGCAAGCGACAGCAAGGCTAGAAAACTGCAACCATGAACAATAAAACAGAAAACAAAACAAGAAAACAAAAGCATTGACAACAAGCTTAGTGATCACAATTGAGGCTCATGGCAGCTAATTTCTTCGTCAAAGAGTGCTAGTGATGGCGCACTAACGCAAGCTGCTGCCCTTTTGTGAATTATGTGCGCCTCACAAATTTCATGTGCTCATTGATCCTGATACTTCAGAACTTGCGCATTGTCAAGCAAAGGGGAGCAGCCACATGATGTACAATGCCAGGTTACTGCCTGTTGCTGCTTTTAAAGAATTGGCATGTTCATGCATTCTGTCATTCATGCACCGTCCGATTTGTCCTACATATGATTT
Organism: Rhipicephalus sanguineus; assembly: GCF_013339695.2. Lineage (NCBI taxonomy): Eukaryota > Metazoa > Arthropoda > Arachnida > Ixodida > Ixodidae > Rhipicephalus > Rhipicephalus sanguineus. The sequence goes on along the minus strand of NC_051185.1, from coordinate 42,545,674 downwards.
CCGCATGATAATGGAATGTCATAAATGACGTTCTTCACGCATTCAATGAAACGATTTCTGTGCTTCTTGTCACAGCAAGAGGAGATTGTTTCATCCCTGTTCAACAGCCTGCATAAGGAGGCCAGATGGTTTGGGGCGGAGAACAAAACTCATACGCCTACTCTGCCTGCAGCCTTATTCAACCTATGAGAGAAACCGTGAATGTAGGGAATGACAGCCAAGCGAGAGCGAGTGTGCTCATTTGGCGTGTTATTTGTCGTCGTTCTAAGAGTGACCAGCAGCTTTTCAGCTAAGGAGCTCAAAAGAGTGCTGGGGAACCCTGTGCTCCTCAAGCGTTTCACCTGAATCATAAAACTTGTTTCTGTTCGATGAGGGCATGATTAAACGAGGGCGCTTCTCATGGCGGAAGAAGCTATTTCTCTTAGCTAGCCTAAAGTCCGCGAAAGAATACGGAAGAAAGTTCTTCTGAGACCGCGGAAAATAACTAAAGCAGATGTGGTCTTCATAGACTACGAGCAGCAAAACCAAGAAACTTAGCTCACTTTGTACCGATACTTCTTTAGTAGTCGGCAAATCTTGGAGGTTCTCGTCAAATGCGCAATGAATAACGTCAATGGTGGTGAATATTGAAGGAAACTTCTTCGTCCAGAAAAAGGCTGTGTGTACACGGTCATGCGTCGCGCCTGCGCTGAGTGATCTCTTGGTGACGCGGTACGATAGAGACCTTGAGGCCTGCCTGCAGTCTTCGAATGTATCAAATGTATCCAGGTACGTCGACGATTACCTTGTGATCCTGCAATCCTCAACAGTGGTACCAACCGAGGCCGTTGACGTTATTCACCACGCATTTGACGAGAACCTCCAAGATTTGCAAACCACTAAAGAAGTACCCGTACAAGGTGAGCTGAGGTTCTTGGATTTGCTGCTCGTAGCCCATGAAGACCACAGCTGTTCGAGATATTTTCTTTGGTCTCAGAAGAATTCGCTTCCGTATCCTTCTGCGTACTCTAAGCTAGTTAAAAAAGGAATAGGCTATTCCACCATCAGAAACGTCCTCGTCCGATCATGCCCTCGGTGGACGGAAAGAAGTTTTATGATTCAGGTGGAACGCTCGAGCAGCACAGGGTTCCCTAGTGCTCTTTTGAGCTCCCCAGCTGAAAAGCTGCTGATCACTCTTAGAACGACAAGAAATAACAGGCCAAACGAGCACACTCGCTCTTGCTTGGCTGTCGTTCCCTACATTCACAGTTCCTCTCATAGGATGAAGAAGACTGCCGGCAGAATAGGCGTAAGAGTTTTGTTCTCTGCCCCAAATCATCTGGCCTCCCTATGCAGGGCAGTAAACAGGGATGAAACAATCTCCTCTTACTGTGACAAGAAGCACCAGAAATCGTTTCATTGAATGTGTGAAAAACGTCGTTTATGACATTCCATTATCATGCGGAAATCATATGTAGGACATACTGGACGGTGCATAAATGACAGAATGCGTGAGCATGAGAATTCTTTAAAAGCAACAACCTGGCATTGTACATCATGCGGCTGCTCCCCTTTGCTTGACAATGTGCAGCTTCTCACGAAATATTGAGATCAATGTGCACACAAAATTTGAGGCGCACATAATACACAAAAGGGGAGCAGCTTGCTTTAGTGCGCCATCACTAGCACTCTGACAAAGAAATGAGCTACCTTGAGCCTCAATTGCGATCACTACGCCTGTTGCAGGCCTGTAGCCAGGAATATTTTCGGAGGGGGGCCCACTTGTTGAAAGCCTTGACTATTTGAGAAAAACGCCTATTTTCATGATTTATTTTCGATAAAAAAAAACACCATGTGTCCTCAAAATTTCGGAGGGAGGGGGGGGGGGAGGGCGAGCCCCCCCCCCCTTCCCGCATGGCCACCGGCCTGGCTTGTTGTCACATGTTTTTGTTTTCTGTTCGATTGTTCGTGGTTGCAGTTTTCAAGCCTTGCTGTCACTTGCTTACAAACCTTTTTTTAGACCCTGGTTCTTTGTTTTTGTTGATTTATGAGTCAGGTTTCAGCGGTTTTAATTGGTTTGGTACTGACGACCATGTCATCGTTATTTTTTGCCATTTTTTTGCTCGTCTTTAAGTTTTAATGAAATCTGCTCTTGCCGCATCTTGTAAACCCTATCCGAATTGATAGTAATGCCGGGCGGCCGAGTCACTTGATAGCGTATGTGCCATTCTTCGATTTTTGCTCGTCTGCCTACAGATTCTCTGTCCTCCCAATAAAAAAATCAGTTGATTGCCAGCGTTGTGCCCTGTATGTTCTTCGTCCCGTTGTCTGCGCTGTTTTGCCATATGAAGAATCCACATTCGAGTGTGTTGTTAATTATTAAACATCTTGACAGGATAGCACAGCTTCTCAAGAAAAGAGCACATAGCAATGCTGAACTCACAGCTAAGTTTTCTAGAAATCATGCAGATGCTCAAAATATCACCTGAACCCAAGTGTTTTCACAGAGATAACATCATTTACAGTGCATGCACAAACAGCAAAATGCAGTAATCAAATGTATACCCAGGAGAGAAGCAAGGAGCACTGTCCGCTTATTATCTCGGGCTCCCTCCTGAGTATTTACCAACATGCCCAGTTACAAGTATTGCTAAAACGTACACCCTTCCACCTTAGTATCAATTTAATGAACAGTTCAACTTCGCTGTCGAACAAGGCTATTCAAGGCATCGTCATACAGTGCATTACACATATCTTTATGTGGTAAGGCTCAATCTGTCTCATGAACCGTGTGATGTACAGATTCATGGTACCTTTATAGATGTGGTGGGATCATGTTCTAAACAATGTGATGAAACATATGGCTATGCCCTGCCTTCTAATGAAGGCTCTCTCCGATACAGATTATCACTCTCAGGCTTATCGATTATTTGATAATAAGGCTTTGTTAGAAGGAAATAAGTGCTTAAAGCTAGGTTGCGCCACAACCTATAAAAATACCACAAATCCGTTCATACATAGCAGTAAGGTCAGAAGAGGGAATATTAAGGCCCACCACTTAGAGAAATAGAGCATCGGAATGCACTGCGAAAGTGTGTCCTAGAGCTTTGCACGAGTCAGTTTTGTATCACTTGATAATATAGTGGCAGAATATATATGTTTTATTGCCTTTTGCTGTTTGTAAATGCCTGCAGATGATGTTATCAATGCAAGAACACATGGGTACGCATAATATTGAAACCATTATGTTTATCGCAGAGACTAGTGAGGACAGGACAGATAGGCACTAACTTTTAAGTGTTTTTTGGACTCACATCACACATATTTATAATTTAAAAAGAAAAACTTCAACATGCGCAGACACAGCTGCGTCCAGGAAAAATAGTTCTTTCTTTGACAAATAGTGTAATTACACACTAACGCAATCTCGAGAACATGAATACTTGCTGATTCAATGATCAATGCAGTATAGTTTCTTTACTGTTTGGCAAACCGGCAATCCCTGCCTTTCTTTACATTGTTGCGATGTTCCCTGAATCTTTCCTTGAGATGCTGCCCCATTTGCCCTCCATAATGCTTACCCCATGATAGGGGTATCTGATAAACGGTACCTTCCTTGCAGGGCATGTAACGTGTCCTGTGTTTCTTATTGCAGCCAATCCTCTCCTCTGAGTATCTGGGTTGCTGCTTTTTCATAGTTTGGCATGCTTATTTGAGGCCATGAACACTATGCTGATGATCCCGAGCACCAACCGTTTTTATATTGTTGAATATCTCATGCAGATATGACATAGTGGCAAACATTTTTTGGCCATCAAGATTTGCCTTTTTTTTGGGGCTTGGCAACTGGACGGTGGTTTTCTGGGTAGAGTATATGCAACCGATACAGCAAGGTGAACAGGATATCCTGCTTGTGTCAGGGGAGTTCCTTGGAAATTAAGGCTTGTCCACAAGAAACAGGAACAGAAATTTTTACCGTGTTAGCGAGCCACACAGGCATAGGCAGAAATTCATTTCGGGGAGGAGGGCGGGTGGGGGCATGGGCTCGGTCTGCTACCCCCTCGCTACGCCACTGTCGAGGCAGTGTCAGACCAATGCACCTTTTTACCATTATTGAGAGGGAGAAACTAAAAGGCAGCAATGGCTTGTTTCCCATCAGTTTGTATCCTGCTCCCCTTGCTGTATTGGCCCTGCAGAAACCCTACTCAAAAAAACACCTTCCAGTTGCCAGGCCAAAGAAACGGCTAGTCGTGATGGCCAAAATATGTTTGCCACTATGTCATACCCTGCGACAGGATATCCAACAATATAGAAACGGTTGGTGCTCGGGCAATCTTCAGCATAGTGTTCACGGCCTCAAATAAGCGTGCTAAACTCTGAAAACATTGCAACCCAGACACTCACTTGGCTGCAATAGGAATCACAGGACACGTTATGCGCTCTGTAAAGAAGGCATCGTTTATCAGATCATGGGATAAGCATTATTTAGAGGCAAACAGGGGAGTGTATCAAAGAAAGGCTCAGGGAACACTGAAACACAAAGAAAGGCAGTGATGACTTGTTACCTGAACACTGGAGCATATGTGGTTGCTTCCCACTTTTTGATGAGTTTTATTGTGCGTAAGCACAGCGACAAAACTACTACATTAAAATTGAGTCGGCAACTATTAATAATCTTGGCTGAGATTGCGTTAGTGTGCCTTCACTATCTTTAACAAAAAATTACTATTTTTCTTCGATGCAGCTGTGCCTGCGCACGCCTGAGTCTTTTGTTCCATGGCAGCACAAACAACACAGATGTTCGGTGGAAGATGGAAGAGGCTTGAAGAGACGAAGAAGTCCTCAAACAGGGTATGTCGCTGCAGCCAACTCTTGAACGAGTAGACTTGTCTTCATCAAGATAGCAACATCAAGAATTAACAGTTGCTCCCTTTATGAAGACAACTGCAAGTTTCAAAATGTTGGCTCTGACGACATCCCATGTTCAAAAATTACGAACTCAACAATACAAACTATTCCACGTTCCATGTTCAAGGAATGCAAACTAAATAATATGCATTGCACTGAAGTGCAGAAGATAGGCTTCCCACCCCTAAGCTAAAGGCCAGTATATGCTGTATCTCAATAGGTGCTACGTGTCCAAACTGTCCCAATCCAGTGATGAAAAGAAATGCCTACCACTCATTATGGCTTGCCCGGGCTTGCAGGAAGTATGCTCTTATCATTTACTGCAACCTGTCCTCTGTGTCGGTGCCATGAACAGCTCTCTCTCATCGCTGATACATGCATAACAGAAAACATATAGAAATGTTGATTTTCATGCAAAACAAACCCAACCACATACAGATAGTGAGTACCAAACATGTCTTCAGGCAAGTCTATATTCATATATTAAAGAGATCGATCGTTCAATGAAGGGATCAGGGTGCAATAAGAACAGCTGTATTAGTGAACTAGCCACTTGCAAACTATTGAAAGAGTGTCATTGCGTGTTCAACATTCACACATGTACACAGTAAGCACTTCCCAGAATATGCACATAGCCATATGGGTGATTCACATCACAAAAACGATATACACACTTTTATCGAAATATAAAAAAGAATTAAAAGACTGCGTGGTCCATGTGCCCTTAGTGTGAGGTGGGAACGAGCCATACACATTGTATTACATCATGAATGTAAGCCATTCAGGAAACAAACTTTTGGTTCTCTAAAGCGAATTCACATGTAGTTTGTCTTATATAGTTGAGCTGTCAATTTGATTTCATTGTCAGTTATGTAAGCCCTTCACAAAACCGAGAATATTGCCAACTTTCTGTGAACTTCTGGAAACATATATGAGAATTGAGATCTTTTTCTTTTAATTTATGACCTTACAAAGCTAAATAAACCCTAAATCACTGCATACTAAACCTTGGTTATGCATTTAAGTAAGCGAGCAATATTGCTACCATGTCGAGTAAAAAAAAAAAAAAGCGGGAAAATACAATAACTTAAAGCACCATACAATAAAGCAACGTTCTTATTACATGAGCACAATCTACGTTATTTGTGATAGAGAACCTCGTGTGCTTCAAGATGCTAAGAAAAAATATTTGACAGAACACAAGCTCACGTAGATGCTAAGAAAAAATATATAATGGCAGAACAAGAGCTCACGCACATTTTATCAAACACACAATATTGCAACAAAGAGTAGCATGTGTTAGCTTAATTAACCTAAGTGAATTGACATATTCATGTAATAACACTATTTGATATAAACATGTGTTTCTTCAAATTAAGTACGCATTTTCTGGAGTGTGCACTTAGTACCAGTACGTAACGTAATTCACTCAAATAGATTTACTTCAAGTGAGCTCCTTTGAAACATTATGAGGCAGCTAGGTTGAAATCCTAACCACAAAACAACTACACGAATTTCTGGCGAAAAGCTCGGGGACGCAACCACGAAAACATATTTATCATCGTGTGCGCGTGTCAGGGCTGTGTGTTTTTTTATCACGTCCACAGTCTTGTGATGTCCCCAGTTTTGTGATATTTTTGTGCGTTATTACCGAGTTTGGTGAACTCTCGCAGCAACATCGTGAAAACATTATGGCACAACCCATGTGTTTAAAAAAAGCAAACGCTTTCTAACGGCGACAAGGGATTCTAGAAACACTCTCAAGCGATGATCTCGTACAGTAAACAGTCAAGGAATAACAGCACAACGACCCGAGGCTTGCATGATCGAAGCATAAGATCGCGTAGCGCAACGCGCATCCTTCAAACATGTAATTTATGGTGGTGTATATAAGTGCACTCAAAGCACAAAACATACCTGCCTATCGGGTATCTGGTTGATCATCCTCGCTATGCCAACACGCCGGTTACTGCATAGGAGTCGTCATGCAATGAAGTAACAAGGTTATGTAGTTCAGCGACCTTCAACTTACCCAAGTTTGGCATTGGCTGTGCACTCTTCATAGTCGCTCGTCAAAAGGCTCACGCTTCCCCTCCTGTGGAACCGCGGTCGCCGCTTGTCCAAACACTAGGACGCGGATTGTCTTCGGAAGTACACTCGATATTGAATCACTCGATCAACGTGAGTAATCGATGAACAAAGCAAGAAAGCACTTTTGAGCGCGGACACAAAGCTGCGCGTCCCATGAGGCTGTGTTGAGCGGCAACGAACGACGACCATCATCCGCCACTGGATTAAGGCAGCAGAACGCCTCAGCACACGGAAAATGCCCAGTCGACGAATGTCGAGTACGATAAGCACACAATAAACGCACACAATATTCATCAACACGATAAACATGCAAGCGCGAGGCACATGTGTTCACGGGAAGCGGGTTCCTGTAGTACAACGAGACCTGTTGCAACTGTTAGCTTACAGTCTAAACCAAAAAGAATGTAGGTGGCAGCAGTGTCGAGCTGTGCTACAGGTCATATTTTTTTTAGAAATAAAACGTATTTGTGGCTTTTCACACAAGTTTAGGTGCAACTGCATTATTTGTTCGTTATTTATATTTAGTTTTGCAGCTATACCTATTGTGTTTGGCATATTACAGCAAATTTCAAAGCTCACACCTGAATCAATGGTCATCTCTAAGTCTTTGTAAAGCAACGCTGCAAAGTACAGATCTCAGAGGCAATGCTTTTGTGTACTACAGGTAGAGTTAGAGGCTTTGCCATTCCCTCACAATAAGAGAGGAAGGGTGTACCTGACCAGGTGCCCATTCCTCTACTTTCTGTGCGTAGCAGCTGGTGTTGTAACAGCAAGCAGAAACGTCAGCTGCAGGAGGGGAGTCATGGATGCGCAACTCCCACCTCCCTCCTCCATCACCCCCGCTCGCCTGACTTTACCGACGAGGGAGGGGTGGGTACTTACCGACGAGGAAGGGTTAGGGCGGGGGGGGGAATGCGGGTGCGTTTACGTTGCCAGCCACCGTTCCCAGCCGTATTTTTGTTGTAAACGTATAGCTGATATTTAAGTGCACTTTCAAATTCTGACAACGATATGACAGGTTTATCTCGTGTGCTTTCCTCAATGTTCACTGTTCAGCTAATCCAATTCGGGCAATTGGAAAACTGACGCTTTTGTTTAACTGTTCGGGGTATCGCTTCACCGCATGCGATCGACACTATTCTTGTTAGTCAATTAGTGAGCAATTCGTTATATCCTGTGGATAACCTTCAATGTATATTGAGTTTTAGAACCTTGTCGTACAACACTTGGTGCATGAGTATATTGTTGCTTTCGGTTCTGGTGCATAAACATTCCTGGGCGGCTTTCCCTGCAAATTTGTATTTAGACCATGCACAGGGGATGCCATTGCTCTGCGTGTCATCCGATAGAGCACAGTTAATTCTTGCGTAAGAATACTCTTGCCCTTTCTATCTCGCCAAAACGAAAAACGCTACACTCTCGCATTGAGAGTAATGTTGCGCAATAAAAATATTTGTAAAAAAGCATTGTGTGGTGTCAATAGACCTCCTTTCAACCAATTCACATCCCCTTTCACCCACTGACGACATGTTACTCTAGATGCGGCTGCACCCCCTTTCTTTACACGTCAGAAGCGCACGCATGTGTGCAAGTACGCAAGTAGTAACGTTTACTAACCCGCCACCTAGGCAGGTAGTACCGTTTACTGCCTCTGACATTTACGACCTCGTGTGTACTTCTGAGTTAGTAAAAGGACCGCAATACGTAGTAATGGGGTCACAAAGGTAGTAACGGGTCCCGTTACTACCTTTTCTACTACCTTTTTTTTAAGAGTGAACAACAAAGATTATTCCGTCCACGGCGTCTTTGCGAGAGGGTACAGTATTGTCGCTACAGGTTTCTTGAGGGGAAGTGCTTTTTGCATTGTTCGTGTCTAGCCGCCTCACAGAGCTGCAAACACTGAATATGTAGTCGAAAGTGGAACGATTCAATACACTGTCGTGGGGGTTAGCGGAGGTGTATCGTACCACGAAACTTGCCGAGGGTGTGCCCAAAATTCTTGCTGACCATACGAGCAGCACGTGGTTTCGTCGGCTTGCTCAACTGAGCTGAGCTCGTGTAGCAATGGCAAACCCGCGTTCGCGTTAACTGCGGTTAATCCTGTAACCACGGTTAAGCATAACCGCAGTTAAAGCTGCCCGTGTGACAGAGGTATAAGTCCTGGAGACTATGTATGGGTCACTGACACGTGCTGCAAAGGTGAAGTGCTCTCACAGGCCCAGTGTGGCGTCCTGAAGCGTAATAATCGACACCTGGTGCCTCATTTGACAGAAACGAGTCCAGCTCAACTAGCATCATCTTCGCCGGCCCCTCCCGGGAACTTGCAACCTGCGGCGCCGCAAGAACCCGTGCAGCCGGAAGTAACGCCACAGGAAACTATGACACGGATTCGCAGTGGTCGTATAGTGAGGCCACCCAGACGTTTGGACTTGTGAGGAGCTGCCCCATAAAATGTGAAAAGGAGGGACGTGGAGGTCATTGCCAGTGTGCCTTGAACCTGTGGCCACAAGGGGGCGCTACAGTCCACCGAGAATATTGGCCTCGAGGCCCACCACTAAAAACGCCGGCGCCACCGTCGGCGTGACGTGCTTGGCAGGATCACGTGGTCTCAGCGGCCGCGTCAGCTGCTTGTGGCGCACTGCCGCGTGCTTTGAAAACGAGTTTCAAGTTCCACATGCGCTGCGGTCTGTTCAAATTCGGAAGTTTTCTCTCATTTTCTACTCAATTGAAACCATTGTAATAGAGTGGCTGCCTCCGAAGGCGACGAACATAGGGCTCTACCGCTCGGTGCCGCAGTGCCGCGCTTACGCAAAGGAGCCCAGTGTCAGCCTGCACTGGTAACCGCGGGACAAGAAACAGCGTGAGGCATGGGTTGTAAAGCTAAGAACCGGCAAGTAGCTCTCCGCTACGAGTCTTGTGTGTAACAAGCACTTCCGCGACGAAGACTTTTGTTATTGCTTCGGGCCTGCGATGTTCGGTGAGTAGCAGACAGCGCGCATTGAGACGATGGCTCGCGCACGCTTCCCGCCGGCAAATGATGCTTATCTGCCACAGGATGGTAAAAGCGCTACCTTTTACCACGTGCGATGGCATCTCAGGACCATCCCGTTCGACCTCTTGATCGTCGGCCTCGTGCTCAGCGTCCACAAAATCGGCTGCAGATGCGCAAGTCATTGTTTAGATACGTTGAATTAAAAAACGCACAGGGTCCCTTATGCATTCGTTAAAGATGACTAGAAGGCGAAAGCCATCTTCTTATTGTCAGTCGATGTACTGATTCTCCCGCGCCCCCCTCAAAAGCGTTCTGCACCTACGCGGTTTTGCACGGCCTCCGTGACCGATCACGGAGGCAACGCAAAGCGACCATGACGTGTGAATACGTCATCATGTGACGTCATAATTACGCTACATATTTTGGCGATCTGTGACGTCATGATGACGTCATATGGTGACATCATCACGTGACAATTATTTTTTGCATCACTCGTGTTGACGCCACCGACGCGGGACGCCGACGGGCAACCTTCCCATTTGATGAGGCATGCATTGCTTCATAAGCTACATAAATTTTGCATTGCCTCCGTGATCGGCCCACCGGCCAACCCCATGCATTTTCTTGGAGCCTCATTTATTTACGTGGGAAAGATGCCACCCTGTCGGCGTTAGACACGACACTGCTGCCAAAATTGCTGGGGTACTCGCCAAATAATCACTATCCTGTTTTACGGCTGCTGGTTGCTGCAATACCTTCTATTTTATTCACCGCTATTTCAAGTTCATGTGGGTCCTAGTTCACAGCCGACGTTTGCAGAACAAGTCCGGCAAACGTTACTGTATTTCCTTTCTTTTCCTAGGCGTCGCATGCTACTACATGCTCGGTCTCGTAGACTGGTTCTCCTTCTACCAGCAGTCTCGAAATGGTGAAGCTTTGGTCTATGAATTTGTTGATGACAGAGAGCGGCAAGTTCACTGGAATGCAAACGGAACGATAATTAAGGAGCATTAAAAAAAGGCGTCGCATTTGCTCACGTTTTGTGTGAGCACCAAACGAAACGAATGCGCTGAATAAAGAAACAAAAGCAGCGGCATTTGCCCGCTGAGAAGACCGATCAATACGCAGTGCGAGACAACTTGTCAAATGACATTGAAACGTACCGAATTTAGACCGAAAAAGAAAAAAAAAACACTGAATCGTCGGGACGGCAGATCACAAAGTTGCCATGCGCTCCGAAGCCGCAGTTGTAAGGAAATTGTTTTTGAACTGCTCTGATAGCGTCCGCGCAACAGTAGTTGTTTGTTTACTCACAAATTCTCATATTTTCCCACAGCGCGGTGCCAAAATGCGCTCGTAGCAAAAGCGAAACCATCAGCACGAACATACATGCAGACGCTCATACATGCAGAGGCACCGTCAGTCGTCGGGAACCCGTGCGATCGCTGGCTTGAGGCTTCTTTCTGGTATGCTCCGTTTGGTTATACAGGCAGTCTACTCTAACGAGATATTCCACATAGTTTGCACTCAGCGAGTGACTACCTTTCACGCAAGAAGCCGGTTCAGATGTCTGCAACGCGGTGACAGCGTGAAGCGGGTGCTCGGTTTTCTGCAAAGAGACAGCGACTGTAGACTATCTTGTGCTTTCAGTTCGTCGAAAATGATTATTTTGACAGTAAAGAGCACAGTTCATTTCGAAAGTGCTTACAGAAATGCCCTGGAGGGCTTCCGCGAGGTGTGTTTGTAGAGCGCCGACAGCAAAACCTATGGGGAGCGCGCCGGCGGTATCCTGCCTAGCACGCAATCGAGGCGCGTCCGATAGAAGGCGACTCCGTAACTCCTCGAGGCCAATATAAGGGGAGTTGTGGAGAGAGAATAAAGTTTTTTTGGTTTCCGCTTGCCAGCAGTCCACCTCGTTTCTCGGCACCTGGGCTGAACACTAACATGAAAATCATGACATGCATGTCGTGTAGGGCATCATTTACATTTCATGCTCATGGTGCACTCGCGGCCGTTTCGCTAGCTTGATATACACCAAAATTGGTATTGCATGACGTGACTGTACGACGGACATAAATGACAGGTGATAAAATGACAATCATGACATGCATGTCATGTAGGCCATGATTTACATGCCGCACTCATGGTGTGTTCAGGGCCGGATCACTAGCTTGACACACTAAAACTGAAATTGAGTGACGTGACTTTATGACGAACATAAATGACAGGTGGTAACATTACAATCATGACATGAATGTCGTATAGGTCATGATTTACATTCCACACTCTTGGTGCTCTCGCGGCCTGTTCGTTAGCTTGACATACACCAAAAGTGGTATTGCGTGACGTGACTGTATGACGAGCATAAATGACAGGTGGTAACATCACAATCATGAGGCATTTCATGCGAAGCATGATTTACAAGCCACGCTCATGTTCGCTAGCTTGGTATACCCCAAAAGTGGTATTTCGTGACCTGACTTTATGACGAATATAAATGACATGCGGCAACATGAAAATCATGATATGCATGTCGTGTATGGCATGATTTACATGCCACGCTCACGGGCTGCTCGTGGCCGTTTCGCTAGCTTGACATACACCAACATTGGTATTACGCAACGCGACTGTATGATGAACACAACTGACAGGTGGTAACATGACAATCATGGCATGCATTTCATGTACAGCATGATTCGCATGCCACAATCATGGTGCGCTCGCGGCCGTTTCCCTAGCTGGACATACACCAAAACTGGTATTGCGTGACGCGACTGCATGACGAACACTATGGCAGGTGATGGCATGACGTTCGTGACACGGATTTCATGTACGGCATGATTTACATGCCACGCCCATGGGCCGTTCACGGCCGGTTCTCCAGTTTGATATACACCGAGAGTGATTGCGTGACGTGACTGTATGACGAACATAAATTACAGGTCCTAACACGCAAATCATAACGTGCCTGCCATGTACGGCACGATTTACATCACGCTGTCTTGGTGCGCTTCCGGCCGTTCCATTAATTGGATATACATCAATATTGGTATGGCATGACCTGAGTGCGTGACTAACATAAACGACAGCTCATGCATTGCATATAGAAGAATATACGTTTCATTATATTAAAGACTACATGCATGAATGCAGGACAAACATTGCGATATACAGTGAACTAGATGTCATGACATGAATGACTTCATTTGCCTCAAAGGCAAACAAGGCGATGTATGCAGCTCTTTGCTGTCAGCTTCGCGTTACATCAGTTCCCACAGTGCATGAGATATGTCGGATTTTTCTGTGTAGTTTTCAGTTTGTCAATAACTTCCCGTTTGAGCCGTTTCATTTTTCTGACCACTTGTAAACACGTGCAAATGATAACTGCTGTAGCATGTAACTTGCTGGTATCCGCTGTGCTGAAACAAGCTTGTTCAATGAGCCCCTCGTTGAAGGCTCATTGACCTTGTGGCAACTGCTTTTTTCTTGATGTTGTTGCAGGCAAGAGGAGGTACAACGTCAAAATGTTTAAGATCTTCGAAGACATGTTCAACTGTTTACCAGTGGCTGCCATAGTAAGCGACAAAATTTTCTGCATGCACGGAGGTATGTGCTCAACTCTTCTGCTACACGCATTACATACCATATTTAAATGTGCTTCGAATAAAAAAATATACTCGATTCGTATTCAAAATTTTAAATATTCGCACACCACTGCCGTATAGGCATCGCCGCAATCTCACGAAAGTCCTATCATTTATCAACCGGTCTCTGCAGTTACCGAAAAGACAGATGACCTTTCGCGGCACACTGTGACGTCGGTAACACCAGGGGCACCGTTAACTTCTATGCTAGAAAATGTTAGAGATGTGCGCACCGACCTGCAGGCATAGGATGAACCACTATGCTAGGTGTAAATTGGCTTAAAGGGAACATGACACCCAATTTTTGATCATAATCTGTGCTATGCGGATTAATCCTTGTGCATTCACAAGTAAGCTGGCGAAATTATAGCGCAATTGGTTGAGCACTTAGTTTATAATCGAATATTTATATAAACACGCGAGCGGCCCGAGAGTAACGCACCACTGGTGCACTCGCGAGCCGTGACGTAACAAGCAGCTAGCTGTGCAAGCGTCTGCATTGCGGCGAACGATATTGTTCCGTGGGCAGCTGCACGTTATATGGAGATATTTTCGCTTTCGTCAGCTTGGCACTGCAATTGAACAATTTACAGCGGCTGAAACTTTTGTAGAAGACGACCGCTCCGTTCGTGTACACATGACGTCACTCGCGCCGCGGCAATATGGTGGTCGCTCGCGGTGGACGGGGTTTACAGCCGGTGACTTCTAGGGCTTGTTTTGCATTGAAATATTCTTTTACGGCCCACTTTTGAAATCTGTATAGGCATAATAGACCCTCTATTTCTGGTTTTCGCTGAAAACCACAAATCTTCGAGCGACCGTGTCATGGCCCCTTTATGCATGGAGCATTGTCATCGCGAGAGTACGATGCCATTATAAGTTCATGGTTCAATCGTTACGTGGGAAGAGGCAGAAAATGAAATTTTGGTGGCAGAATTCAGGGGTGCAATCATTGTCCAGGTAAATATGTGCTGTTGGTGATGTACTTGCAGGCCTGAGCCCCGACCTGCAGTCGATGGAGCAGATTCGGCGGATAACGCGCCCGTCAGAAGTGCCCGATTTCGGCCTGATGTGCGACCTGTTGTGGGCCGATCCCAACAGAGATATCATGGGTTGGGGTGACAGCGACCGCGGCGTCTCCTTCACTTTCGGAGCAGATATCGTTGGAAAGTTTCTGCACAAGCACGACTTAGATCTCATCGCCAGGGCACACCAGGTGATGTCGTTCTTTTTCAATACAACCACTTCGTCGTTTTTAGTTGTAGATCCACATTCGGATACCTTAATGAAATGCGAGTCAGCGACACATTTCACCAATATCTCCTAACGTCGCCAGAACAAGATACAGTAAAACGTCGGTGTTGTGAGCACGGCCCGTACGAATTTTTCTGTGGACCTGACCAAGGCCCATTAGCCTGCAGGGTAATGGAGTGCAGTTATTGCAAACCGATTTTCACCCCGCGACCTTTGATATGAACGTACGCTACCACGTAGGTAGGAACAGCTGCTGCCTGCGCTGTCATGGAAGATACAGCACTCACTCGCAGGCACGGAAACCCAAGTACGGGGATGCGCGCTGCACCGCCAGTTAGAATAAGCCATCAGCGGCGCTGATGGGGCGTCGTAGCCTTCGAGATTGTGCACGCAAATTTTGGAGGCCTTCGTGTCCCTTCGTGTTCAGATTACTGCAGGCGTTGGCATCACGGACTTTTTTTTTCAACGCGTCAACGCGTGCTGTTGTGCTCAAGGCAGCATAGTTGAACTGTGTTTACACGTGCCGGCCACGTCGATGGAAGCCACGTCCTCACAGTCGGATATCCTATGAAAAGTGGACGAATACCGAAAGAGGAAGCGGACGGTCTTCGTGAATAGTTGGGCCTCGTAAGGTCAACATGCACGATTGTTGAGGACGCCTGCCAACTCTCCGATTGCAAGGGAGACTCGCGAATTTTGAGCAAATCTCCAGATTGTGCAGGCAAGACCGTAAATCTTACGAAAATAATCCCCAACACCACCCCGATAATAAAAGAAGAACAAAGAAAAGCGGTTCTAAAACTTTGTGGCCTTTATCTATTGCGTGCAAAGCACTCATTTACTCACTTTCAGCGCTGTACTCTGGTGTCATGTGGAAAAGCGTACTAAATTAGGAAGGGGCTACTAGCGACCACGGGTCACAACACATCCGATTCTTTAACGACATGCGCCGTATATTTACAAGTGCAAGTATGTTGACATTTAAAACCTTTACTGGCAATCATTCAGAGCTGTTCATGACGTTACTGTGGCCCTGCGAAACGATAAATGAAAGTGTACGCAAGGTTTCTTTTGTCGAATACTAATTTTCTGTTTTCTGGTCATAGAATGTCAGACGCTGTGAATATTTTATTGCGATAGCTATTCTATGGACAGTCTCGGCTGGTTTTTGCCGTCGCCGTCGTCAGGCTGCGTATATGTATATGTATGTATATATATATATATATATATATATATATAATGTCCCAAAGAAAAATAATTCCGAAAAAAGCTTCCGAAGCGCGGAATCGAACCAGCGACTTCTCGATCCGCAGCACGTGGCTCTAACCACTATGCCACGAAGCGCAGATCGTCGAGATGGCTCACGGCGAGCGTTATATACATACACACCCTTTACCGCAGTACTCAGAGACGGCAGGCGCTTCTAAGCGTTTCTTCATTACCAGCGAGATGGCGCTAGGAGCGCAACGGGCGCACTTAAAGGCGCCGGCCAGCTCACCCCGCTACTGTGAACGCCGTTTCTCTTCGCCCTATAGGGCGTGGTCGCATTCGTGCGCTTATCCGGGGAAAAAAAACAGGCCTGCGCGGAAAGCGCAGCACAGTCACAGCGAAAGCTGGAAGAGCGGAAGAGCGAAGCTGGAAGCTGGAAGAGCGAAAGCTGGAAGAGCGAAAGCGGAAGAGCGGCTAGCGGTCGACCTGTGTGCTTCTTTCTCTGTCCTTGTTTTGTTCCGCTATATTATGTATTTAAGTCAAGACCAACTAGCCCAAATTTCAGCTTTAACTGTGGCATTTTTAGAGTCCGTTGTAAACTCTCTTAGGGCTACTAATAAAATTACACTAGCAAGGTATCCACTACGCCATAAATCACAATATTTGTCAAGTTGGGAAGCACCTACAACGCCATTATTCGTCATTGTACGCAGAAGCGAGGTTCCAGCTACACATATGTAAGGCATTATGTGCACTTTGTTTACGTGACGACTGATGACGATGAAGAATTGTGGCTCAGCCCTTTGTAATGGGTTGGAAGCATTAAACGGCTCACCAGTTACGTAATTCGCATTGGGTGACTCCCCGTCGCTATTTCACTCTCCCACCATGCAATATAACATACGTTGACGTGAGAAAGAGAGACAGAGAGAGAAGCGAAGAAAATTATTTAGACCCTGACGAAATGGATGATGGGCTTATGGGCTTCCTTGGCAACCAATACAAGTGCACTTGCGAGGAACCCACTACGCTATAAATCATAATTTCTGTGAAGTGGGGAAGCAGCCAGTATGCCATTTTTTGTCATTCAACGGAGAGCCATGGTACCCGCTAAAACATGTAAGGCATTAAGCGCACTCTGTTGGTGTTGTGACTGATGACGATGAAGAATTATTGCAGAGGCCCTTGTAATGGGTTGGAAGCATCCAACAGCCCACTCGTTGCGCAATTCGCATTGTGTGACGCCTGGTTACAGAATTCGCGTCGTGTGGTGCGTGGTTATTTCACTCTTCTACCACACTAAATTACATATGTTAATGTGGTTCCTTCTGGACATGAAGCCTGTATAGCGTCTTCGTGCAAGGCAGTTCCAAGCACCGGCATGGCTCTGAGGTACAACACTGGGCTCCCACGCAGAGGGCCCAGGTTCGAACCCCATTCCATCCTGGAAATTTCTTTATTTCGTTTTTTTTTCTTATTTCGAGCGATAGTGGTTACGGACACCGGTGGCGGCGGCGGCGGACAACTACGGCGCCAAAAACGGCCGTTGAAATGATCTCATAACAGCTTTCGCTGTAAAAGGCGGGCGGGGGGGGGGGGTGAGTGCAGCAGAGGGTTGTCTGTCATGTGCTTTCCGTGCGATGTCCGCGCTGAAGTCACAGAGCGTACGAAGGTCCCTTCGCTCGCTGCAGCTGCCGCGTTTGCGAAAGGAGCGCGCTGTCCAAACAGAAATAAGTAACAGCTGTGGCAATTAGTTCGCGCTCGTCCCGGGTGTACCTGTTCTTTCGTTTCATGCGTCCTGCTTTATGTTTGAGCAGGGCGCTTCAAGTGTCGAGCTGTGACGCATGTTAGTTCGCACTGGTGCTGTGTGTGTTCTTTTCGTGCGTCCTTTGTGCTTGAGCGACGCGCTGGAAATTTCGAGCTGGTATCCGTTCTTCGCGTTACATTTAAAATTGTTGCGATCGCATTCATTGCTTAGCCGTTGCGGCGAAACTCTGACTTTTTTTTTGTGACCACGCGAGATTAGAATCAAGGTTTTGCTGTAAATGGTTAGTACGATTCGAATTTGTAGGCGCAAAGAAGACACGGACGAGAAGGGAGACACACACACAGGGCGCCACTGCCAACAATGTTTATTCCAAGAAAAAACAGATGCTATTTATGCACACAGTGTTGTCATGTTTTTTGCTGCGCAGTCGCATTGAGATATTGCAACTCTTTCTGCGATAAAGATACGGAGGCCACACTCACGCAACGATCACCGGCTTCAATAATCTTCTGTGCCTCAATTATCAATCTATTCCACTTGTCTCGACTTTTGGCAATCACGGAACATGCGCGAAAATCTGGTACACACTTGCAATCTCTGCAATGTATAGCCAGGTGACCCTCTCTGCCATTCCTAACATTGTTGCAATGCTGCCTGAGCCTGTCATTTAAACACTGCTCAATTTGGCCTACGTACTTTTTGCCACAAGACAGGGGAATATCGTAGACCACGCCAACCTGGCATTCGACATATTTAGTTTCATGGTTTATGGTACAGGCTGGTGCTTTTCGGAGGCAAGGATTCGTCATTTTGCAAAGTTTAGACATTTTCAAAGGTGCAGAGAAGATCACCTTTACATCTGCTCGCTCAGCAATCTTCTTTAGGTTGTGGGACACGCGATGAAGATATGGTATCACAGCCACTTTTTCTTTCTCACGAGATGGCTCTTGGGTCACTTGGCGGGTTCGCGATTTCTTCAAAATTGTTTCAGCTACCGAAACCAGTACAACTTGCGGAAAGCCTGCCTCTTCCAGGCGCTTTACCTGCTTGCCGAAACTCTCCGCTACACGATGGGGACAGGATTTCTTGAAAACGTTTAGCAAGCAGAGGTTGGCGATACTACGCTTAACAAGCTTAGAATGACAGGAGCTAAAGGGTAGGACAGGAGCTAAAGGGTACGCCACAGCCCAAGTACGCCACAGCCGAAGCGTACACAAAATGTGCACTTGGGATTCAAATAAGCTTCCGCGAGTCAGTACTTCTACATCTATGGGGCTGCAGTAAAAAATTGCGATGCTGCCCCATAGATGTTGTAGGGCTTTGGGCGGCGGCTGGCCCTGAACCCCTCAGAGATGAGGCCGAGACACAAAGAGACACATCTTTACTCTTCCAATCCTCGGCCCCGACTGCCCTCTGCCAGCGGCTGCCCCATGACCCGAGTGCACACGCGATTTTCGTTGTCTTCTACGAGCGCTCCAGCCGCCGAGCGCCCCGATAATGTAGAAGTCACAGTGATTTTTTTTTCTGGCTTCGGTTGCCTATACGTTTCTCATGGGGAAATATGGCTGCCTGAACAAAAGACAAACTTTACGTTCACAGAATAGCAATTTACTTGGTGCCCGTTGCCCTCACTCCCAAACAACATTTCATCTTTGTCTGTGAATGACGACAACACTTTCTTCTTGTGTTTGCTGTATCAAGGCTTAATTCCAATAGAATGCGATACTCGGCGAGTTGGTTATGGTTCAAAATGGTCTTCTTTCTCTTGTGTTGCAGTCTTCTGCTTGACTTTCAAAAATCATTTCAGGGTGCTGTTGCAATAATGAATAATAATAAAGCATTCTCAGGATACAGTGAACTTTCTCTTTTCCTCGTGCACAGGTGGTGGAAGACGGCTACGAGTTCTTTGCCAAGCGACAACTTGTGACAATATTTTCGGCACCAAACTACTGTGGCGAGTTTGACAATGCTGGTGGCATGATGAGTGTTGACGCGGACCTCATGTGCTCATTCCAGGTGAGGAGTGGGCGTCATCATTCCTCCTTCCTAGTGAGACCATGCAGTGGTTCAGGTTCTTCCAACTGAAAGGAGCATGGCTGATCATTCCATTGCCGGACTTCTTGTACCTTTTGCGTACAGACTCGTCGGATTAAACTTTTTATACATTGACTAATTACACTGTGTCCATCAAGTGCGCACTTCTTGGATACTGTGGCTGAGCATATCATGCATTGACTCCTCGGACATATGTGCCCAGGCACTAGATCAACAGGCAGAGTATCGTTAGCAAGTGTGCTTGCAATCACACGCTTAGTATCGACGGACGCTGTCACAAGTGTGTGCCATCAATGCGACAGTCTGCTGGTACTACGCGGGAGGTACATCTAAACCTCGATAATCAACTCATAATGAAATTGCCATAAGGAAGTATTGAATTTCTAACTTCATACCCAGCGTACACAGGGTTGCTTTAACCTCAATATAAATAACCACACTTACCTGCAATTTAGGAAGAACACAGCCCTAAGGCAATTCATGAGTCTAAACAAGCTATGAGTGAACAATCCAAATTCACATGTCGGACCACCCAAGTCCAAAGCAGTCGATGCAAACAAGAAAAAAATTGTATGAGATGAACGTTGCTCATGTTGCTTCGTAACAAACATATTTGCAAGCTTCTACTGTGTGTACGACAAATATAATTGCAAAAAGTAAGGAACCGGGTTTACGCCCATTTCGAGTGCAGATGTGACTATGCATGAAAACATGGCACTCGCGTGGCAGGCGCCCTTTGTCAAGGTTCAAAGGCGAAGCGAGGGAGCAGTATTGTCCTCGACTCCTGGCCCGAAGGTCACGGGATTGAATCCCGGCCACAACGGCCGCAATTCGATGGAGGCGGAATGCTCGAGGCCCGTGTACTTTGATTTTGATGCATGTTAAAGAACCCCGGGTGGTCGAAAATTTCAGAGCCTTGCACTATGGCTTCCCTCATAATTATATCATGGTTTTGGGAGGAAAGACCTCTAACACTTACTGTTGAGCTTCAAAGGCCACTGGCAGGAAGTGTAGGCCTGCTGTGAGACCACTGCTGTGGAGACAGTCGTGCAGTGATGAATCTGTTGTGCGGAAACTCTCACAGCTGCCTGTGCTTCCCGTCTTGCAGATTCTGAAGCCAATGGACAAGAAATAGTTCCCTTAGGGTGGAATTGCAGGGGGAGGGGCCAAGCCATCAGCACCACAGCGGAAACAGGTAAGTGAACCTCTCACATCACTTGCTTATTTGGCAACAGGGCTAGCCAGGTCACCTGCAGCGAAATTTTGTGCCGCATCGTGAAAAAAACACAATTTCCGATAAAAAGTAGCTCCATACAAAATTTTGCATTAAGTAATACATGTTGACGTTTCATGGAAGGATGCAAAGATTGTCCTTTTGGTACTGAAACAAACTATCTATATTTTCACGTGCACTCTTGAGCGAAGTAGGCATTTTCGACACTGCACAGAACTTGCACGTTTATTGGTAATGTAACTTGGTAAATCTTGTTGCTAGTTGGTACAGTCTAAGCTCAATGTAACAGACCTCCGCACAACAAACTTTCAGATACAACGGACCATTATTCAACCTAAGTTGGGTCTGTGTATTAAATTAACGGAGCGAAATTCACTTTTAACGGACCGCAATTCAATGGATTACCAGCATATTTTTTCGAAGTTGGGCGCATAAAGTGTACTTTTGCCATTTTGACGTGGGCTGACAACGGACTTGACCACGTCGCTTTCTGCGCGCTCAAGCCACGGTGAATTGAAATTGCGGTCTTGGTTTCAGTTGGCAACATTGGTGGTCTCTGGTTAAGCCCAGCTTCCAGCCAAGCAAGTCTGGGAGCACGTTGGTCACGCGAGATCATCACTAGCTTATGCTATTTTGTCGTGTTGTCGTGCTTGACAGTTGTCCGCAAATTCTGGGGTAATGGCCTCCAGAAGGCAGAAGGAAATATCACTCGGCCAGAAGCTAAAAATAGTGAATGTGGTTGCACGCGTTGTGAAACGGGCGGACATAGCAAAAGCAATGGGCCCGTCCAAGCAGACCGTGCGTTAAATTGTGAACAAGGGCATCATTGGCAAGCAAGTGTTGGGGGAAGTCACTCCCGAGCACTTCAGGCTCCATGAGGCGACGTACCCAGACGTTAAGTCCGCACTTTGAATGTGGCTGCGCGATGCCCAATCCCTGCGATATTCTGTTGAACAGATTATTGCTAAGGGAGCGGGCGGAACAGCTAGCCGTGGTCCTCGGACACGACGGTGTCACTTTCAGCGATGGATGGCTCGAGCGTTTTAAGGCGAGGCATGACGTCACATTCATGTAAGTTTGCGATAAATGCAACAGCATGAGTGTTGACGCAGTCTCCGAATGGAAGACCAACGCTTCATGCCAGATACAATGACAAGGACATATTTAATGCAGACAAAAGTGTTCTGCTTTATAAGGCCAAGCCGAGCAGGACTTTGTACGCAGTTTCCAGCATCCACTGTCATGGTGGTACATGGCAGCCACTGTCACGGACAAGGAAGGTTTGACCATGTTGTTTTGTTGCAACATGAACTGCACAGAGATATGAAAACGGTTGTTGATTGGAAAATCCAAACAGCCTTGCGGCACGTAAAGCAGTGGACTGCAAACGCGGAGGCATGGATGACAAAAGACATCTTCAACGCCTGGCTGTAGCAGTTCGACAAATGAATGATCAAGCAAAAGAAGAAGGTGCTGCTCTTTTTGGACAGTTGCTCCAGCCGCAATAAGCCACCCCCGCTCGAAGCCGTTGAGCTGGCCTACGTTTCTCCAAATGCGACCTCAGTGCTTCAGCCGATCGACCAAGGAGTCGTGCACTCCGTTGAGGCTGCCTACCGTACTCCGCTTGCCGAACTCCTGCTCTTCGACATGCAGAATAACCGGGAGTCAAATATGGATGTTAGATTTCCTGTCGAAATGTTGGGGAGCAATTGGCAGCAAGTGAAAAGACAGGTAATCAAGAACTGTCTCAGGAAGGCTGGTTTTCAGCTTTCCTACATGACGAAACGTCGGACCCGTTGGTGTGGCCTCAAGTCGGGGACGCATTCGGAGCAGAGAGCTTGTCTAACTTCGTCACATTTGACAATGGCATCGTCGGTAACGAGCAGCTGATGGGTGAGGAGGTGAGAGCCACGATCAAAGACCATTGTGAGCTGTCGTCTGAAGACAGCGAGCAAGAATGTGAGTCACATGCAGTCAGGCTGACTTTGTAGCAGGTGATTGCATTGATGGGAAGTGGGTGGTGGTGTCAACTTTATCTGACTAAGAGTCAACTGTCTGACGCCTCAGGGTGGCTCCACACAGGAAGCGACTCTTTCGGCTAGGAAACGATGGCCAGCTGTTTCTCCCAGTCGGGAGTTCTGATAAGTTCATCCGATGTTAATTTTGAGGGAGCTGGTAGGAGGGATTTTGGAGGGGGAAAGCCCCCGCATCCCCACAAGATGTGATCTTGGGTAGCTAGTGCATTTTGACTACAATTTTGACAGGTTGGTTCGAATAATCCGTTCGGGATAATTGCCAGTATATGAGGACTGGCGAAAGAGTGCGTTTGTATGCGGCGGAGGATTGTGGCCTGCGCTCTCGTGAGGTCGTCATCTGGCGGAGGGTAAAGCCTCCATTCATTCGTGTAGTACTTTGTGACGTCGTTATAAGAAATCAGTGCCTCACCCGGGAAAACAGGGTCCGAGGGCCGCACCTCCCGGTTTGTTAGACCTCGGGATACACGATGCGCCTCCTCATTCCCAGGGTTCCATGAGTGGGCAGGGACCCACACAAGCTCGACGGTTGCTTTTCCCCGGTCTTTTTCAAGGATCCTTGCTGCGGGGACGGCTACGCTGCCTTTAGCGAAAATCGTTATTGCTCGTTTAGAGTCGCGTATGACCGTCCGAGCGGAAGTGCTCGTGATGGTAGAGCACCGTGGTAGAGCACCGAACACGTTATTCAAAGGTCGCACGTTCAGTCTCTACCAGCAGCAAGTTATCTCTTCGTCCACTTCACTTTCTTCACGTTTATATCCTAAATACTACAAATAGCATCCCCTGTACTTTCCTTGGCATTGTTGTCTGTTGGTTCTCATTAATACTGTGTCCTTAAAAGTCATCTTTCCTTCGTGTTGTACAAGTGCCTTTTGGTCTCATACCTTCAAATATGAGTTATCAGTGGTTGCAATCCAGTAAGGACATTTTTATTTAGACAGGTTACTCACACAGGACATTTTTGTCGAGAACTTCCCGTGAAAGAGTTTGTGAGAGGGAGGTCAAAGAACCCCCTGTCCCCCCTCCGTAACTCTTGCCTCTGATCAATAAATATTGAGCTGGCGTCATAACTCTGGTGCATTGAAGTGTGTGTGAGTAGGCCTAAGTATAAATGTGAGCTGACATAAGGCTGATAGTAATGCTGAAGGTGAGTACATAGAACCATAGATCAGCAAAAAATGTGGAGCTTACGCAGACTCGCTCAACAAATATATATTTTGCCCTTAGGGCTCAATCGGACTCAAGCTAGCCAAAATTTTCCTCAAGCAGACTCATTCGGCAGACTTGCTAAAATATTTTCTCAACCACACTCACTCGAACTCCACAAAATATCACTAACTTTGACTCGCCCAACTCAGGCTCGCGGTTCGATCCCAGTCTGAAAGAGTCGACTCATTAGTAAGCGTGTTCACCTACGGTTGTGGCTACGTTCTTTGTTTCTCCACATTTCGTGATATTTCTTTGTTTTTTTCGTAATACTGTCTGGAATCGCAGCAACGTTTTAGATGCGAAGTATCTTAAGGCGGAGCTTAATCCGGTGGTGGTGTGCGGCGTGACCATCCTTACTGCGCATGCGCATACCCTCTCCACACACCTCCTATCCACTCCCCCTCACCATTCCCCCTGTCATCTACCCTCTCCCCTACCCTCTCTACCTTCCCTCTCCCCTCCCCTTCTCCCCTCCCCTTTCCACTCCTCTGAAACGCGGGCTAGACATGCCGGAATTCTCTCCTGCGCAACGCCGCGATGAGCTCGAGCGCATGCGCGTCCCCTCCCCTTCTCTCTCCTCTCCTACGCTGCCCCCTGTCTCCCGCCTGTCGACCGCGTTCCGCGCTCGCCCTGTGAGAATTAACGGCCAGGCTAGATGGAAGATACGACGCGCGTAGCGTCGCTCTTCGCGTTCCACGACGCGAGCTCGGAGCATGCCCAAGGAATGCCAACGGAACGCGATCGTGCAAGTGCTCCGGCTTCGCATCTACTCATGGTCCCCTTTAGCGGGAGATGGTGTAATTTTTTCAATGACAAAACCACCAAAACTGAAAAAGAAACTCACAAACATGCACTTCACAACGTGAGTGCTGGAGACGTGCCACAACTGATGACAGATGTGACGGGAGATCAGTGTTGCCGGTCTCCTATTAGGCACGCGTTAAAAAACCCCAGGTGGTTGAAGTAATCCGGAGTCCCCCACTAAGCGTCCCTCATAATTTGTGGGGGGTGCTATCACCCCCCTGTAAAGTTGTTTACGTCTAATGGCGCACGCGCGTCGCGCGTATTGGCCGCAGCTGGGTTTAAAAGCCGCTGAGCGAGAGTGGCGCTGTGCTCGCGCGATATAGGCTTAGCGCTGTGGCGCCGGCAGCGCCGTCTGGGCGGTTAGGTCGGCACGCTAGAAACGGCAGGGTTTTTTTTGGAGGTGTTGGTAGCCCCCTGGATGGACGTCTCCCGCGGTGGGTCTGTGGAGGATGATACCGCGGCTCGTTTCCCGCGGCTCGGCCCCTTGTGGTGAGTCAAACATCGGCGACGCCGCATTCGCGGTGCATTGTATGTCTTATGTTGTCTTGGATGTGTTATGTTTTCCGGGTATTCTATTGCCATTGTATAAGGTTTTAGCGTGTTACTAGTTTGTATAGGATTCGCCAGTCAAGCTCGTCGTATGTAAAAGACGATAACAAAAGTACACGTGGTTGTTGCTCGACGGCGTGAACTGTCGCCGTGTGTTCCGAGAGCGGCGATACCTTCAGACCCCACAAATAGTACTGGGGTTTTGGCATGTGAAACCCCAGCAATCAGGTACTATCATCACCACTTGCCAGAAGTGAGAAATAGTGCAGCATGTTGGGAGTAGCATGGTTCAGTCGCCATAGACTTTTGAGGTAAAATGTAGTGTCTGTCTTCAGAGCCACATGCTGGGATTGTGCTGTCTTCACTCATTCAAGATGCATGTACGAGTAGGCTACATGTGGTATGAGATGTAGTGCACGGACTGGACTGATGGTGTCAAGTGAGGGATAGGCACGCAGTCAATTGGCCATCACCTACGGCAAATTGCTACAAGGCTGTCTGTTTGTTTACTCAACAAAGATGGCGTAAGCTCATGTCTGCCCATAAAGCGTACAAACCAGCAGACTGATTTTGCACAGCATAGTGCAGTGAGTCAAGGACACGTGTTCACTGCTTGACAAAGTAAGAAACGTTCATCTGCTAGTTGATGCTCATGTTGTGCGGTTTCCAGGCTTAAACGGTCCACACAAACAAGCACCAACTTGCTCTCTCTTAGTCCTTTTTCTAAGTGCGCCATCGTAGCACTCACTCACTGGCATGCTTTTTCTTGATGCAGTGAACGGGTGCTCAAGATGGGGAACAAAAAAGAAAGCCCGGCAACCCTGCCTTTGCGGGCGGAGGGAGGTGGGACAAGGCTTTTTTTTTTCTTGCAACAACGAGACAACCATGCGACACCTTTGGAGGAACGTGAGGGAAAAGAAGACCAGCACGGCAACATTGGATACAGCTCGAGAGGGAGCTGCTGGTCAGCATGCTACCGCACGAGGGTACTAGTTCACCGGGCGGGACAAGTGCCGACCCTCCTCGGTTGCAGGACAGCGGGCTCCTGGAAAATGCCAACCCACACCTTCCTCACGTATGCAGCTCTTGTGAGAAAAGCACCGATCGCGAGGACAAAGGAGTGATCATGCCCAGCGTTTTTTTAACCCCCTGATCCCTCAGTGACTTTCACATATTTTGTCAATTGAGTGACGGCAATTGCTTCGGACAAGTTGACTGCTTGCACAGTTGCGCGCATTCAGGAACACCCTTTAATGCGCTCTTTGGTTCCGCTATTTTTTTCCCGCTCTCCTACCAAAGCAACCCTGCTCTCTCCCCTTCTTGCTAGGAACCCACCCGGGTCTCCCTTCCTCTCACAGCCATCTCTTTCTGCTACAGCACTGCCTCAAGTCTTCCCTCCCCCGTGAATGCTCCTCTCTTCTGCCCCTGGCCAGGTGTTAGGAAATGTACCATCAATGTGGGTGCGTGTAGATTTTTGTTGCACCATCTCTGATGAGCACAGTTTTGATGATGGCTCCCCCCTCCCCCCTTCAACCCCTCACTTTTTGCTGCTGCTCACCTCAGCAATTTTCCTTTGCTCTCTCTCTGTCCCCATTGTTTTTTTTTTCAAAATTGTTCACACTCTTTTCTCATTTCCTTCTATTATTTACGCCTCGCACTGTTACTCGTCACAATAAAGTGTGATTTCATTCAGCGGGCAGCTTACTCTAGAAGGATAAGCGTAACTCTCTCGACCACTCTGTCGAGAGCCTGGGATGGCAGCTCAGAGAGATGGAAGAGCGAAGCCTTCCTTCATTTCCCGGCACAGTGGTTCCAGCTGTCGCAAGTAATCCAGCTTTTGTTGTTACTCGGATTTGGGCCTTTTTCACGCTTGCTCTGAGAGGAGATGCACGACCATCTGAAACTGACAGCAATCATTGATCACATTGGCAAGTGTGTGGCAAATTGGCTCTCAATACATGCTGCTCACCTTGCTTGCCCTGTCATCACGATGTCTGTCTTCGGACGTTCTGCTCCTGTGCCTCCGATTTGATGGTTTAACAAAAGTGACCCAATTGTATTTGGTCGTACAACCTCTACCAATCGCTGGTGTGACTGGGCCCTTGCACATTCTAATGCACGAGTGCGATAACCCTTACAAAAATCAATTTAGACATTCTATAGACTGTGTAAATATATTTTTGTAAAAGAAGTTGACGTTGTTTTACTGTCTAAAAAACTGCTTCTTTCAAATGTATTGAAGTGTTCCAAGTTACGCTGTTGCTGCTTTTTACACGTTCAAATGATTTAGGTACTAGAATTTTATGGGGATCACTGTGCTTTATTATATTAATTTGTATACAACGAGTCAGTTTTGTTCATTGACTTTTAATTGTTAGTTTTTTGTTGCTGATGAGATTTTACTAGTTTTATTTTCTACTAAGGTAGTTTTCTCGGAACCTCACATTCCGATAAATTGAATGTTTGTAACCTCGTTTGGACCTTTTGCTGCTTCATTTTAGTTTGTGCTTTTATCCATGTCTGCTCGTTCGCGTCGTCTGAAATAGTGGAACTGACACACCTGACTTGTACGAAGCTCTAAAGGTCAACTGCGGCAATATCTCAGTACGCTGAATATACAAAATGGCATAGGTAGGGAGGGGCCTTTGGCCTAAATTTTACTATTTAAATTAAAGTGGATGCATTGAAAAAGCCATTCTTGATGCTGAAAATGAAAAAAAAATATTGCAGCAGACCCAGCTGTTGGAATCTACATGTTACAAAGCTCCTTCTTTTATTCAACGCTACGGGGAGCTATTTTCTTGCGTTCTGTGATCACGAGAGGGAGCGAACAAGCAAACGGAGAGCTGGGGAAATTCAGAAATATTTTCAATGCATGAAGAAATGTAGAAGTATTATAGCTGAAC
Organism: Rhipicephalus sanguineus; assembly: GCF_013339695.2. Classification (NCBI taxonomy): domain Eukaryota; kingdom Metazoa; phylum Arthropoda; class Arachnida; order Ixodida; family Ixodidae; genus Rhipicephalus; species Rhipicephalus sanguineus. Next base: position 42,517,039 of record NC_051185.1, on the reverse strand, counting down.
ATAAATATGGGCACGAATTGTTTTTCAAAGCTTGAAATTCAAGAGCGTGGTGACTAACAATCTGTTATTGTCTTCATTGGGCACTACGTGGGGCCGCAAGTTCACGAGGCGTTCGGCGGTGGGGAGCTGGTTGCGATTTTAGCAAACTGTCGGCTCGGTATTGGATTCAGCAAGGCACATTACAGACTAATTCGATTCTTTGACCCGAGCTCTTACGTTTCGATCCAATGCAAGTCTTCCGGAGACCGTTCTGTGTTCGTTCGACTGGATGGAACGGTGCCCCCGTCCGTTCTGTGCCCGTTCTTTGCCAAAATGATTGCCAGCGCTGCCTTTTCCGCTTGCTATCGTCACATCTGACCGTCAGACGAGCATCGACCAATCCCGTGTGGCTCCCTCTCGTGACGTTCCGTTCCGTTCAGTCACAGAACGCGTACCAAATAGCTCCCCTGATTTGCATGACAAGACCCGTCTTCCTGGGCCTGTTATCTACGATGTTGACGATCATTTGTGCCTGTACTTGCGTCGGTCTTTGCTTATAACTAGACTGTAACGGGAAGCACAGACCGGCAGGAAGTCATTTACAGACTGGAAGTTGATACAAGGGTGGTGGGCAAGGGGCAGGTGCAAGGTTGGATCGAAGCAGGCAGTTGCATCTGTATGGGTGCTGCAGTGTTGACGCATTATCACTGCATTAAAGGCGCACAACTTACGTGGGAAGCGGGGTTAAGGTATCTTGTATCACGAATGTAGCGCGTGCGAAGCAAAACTAAAGGCTCAACCCTGCCAACAACCAGGCAATTACGTCGGCAACTATGCTTTGCTGCGAAAGCGTGTGCCTCGCTTAAACCTAGTAGCTTTGGCAGCGCTGCAAGTTATTTGTGAGATCAGACAGCAGCACCATGGTCAGCGAAACCCGATTCACAAGGAAGGACATTGAGAGGTCTTGCTTTGAAAGAGCTTTCGCCACTACTGCTTAATGAAAGTGACTTGTGGCCCACAACATTGAGTGATCTCGTCGATAAGGCATTGCAGTGAGCTGGCTGCACACGGTGCATTACATTGGCTCACTATCTGGTGCACGTGTTAAAGTGCTATTGAAGGGCCACTAGTAAATTTTCACCCTTGCCAGCTCTGCATCTTTGGTACGCTTGCTTCAATGGTACAGACAGGCCAGGAGGCTATGGCAGAAAAAAAAAGAATGTTTCTGATTATAGTGACGGTTTCTTTATCACACTATAGTGAAAGTACACTCATAATTATGTGAAGCTTTTGTTGCACTAAATGTGTAGTAAAAATAACATAAACTGACAACAGGAGAGATGAGACCTCTAAATCTGGGTTCTCAAATGCGACTGCGGCAAACTATAACTAGTATGTTTTTTGCAGTGATATACGGTCTAGTTACGAAGATACATGCGAGGTGTTAGTGATACAGCTGCTTTTTTTATTGCAGCGGCCTGGTTAATGTTAAACTCGGAAACTCACTCCCACTTGAAGCCACCCCGCAAGAAACGCAGGTTTTCTCATCGACAGAGTATGACATGTTCAAAAATTGAATATTACAGTGCGTCGCCTCAGTGCGACACCCACACGAAGCCGCTGGTAAAAAAAAACTTAAACATTGGGTTTCCACTCACTGGTCCGTATATTCTCGGGCTTGCAACGAGTTTCATCCGGTGAAAGCTTAAACGGTCCCTTCGTTCCCCCGAAGTCGTTTGAATGCACTTCGCGAAAGCATTTTAACGAGTCAAAACAAACAGAACGAAAGCGAGTGTGTCGGCTGGCAGTGGCTCGAAACATTTACAGCGAAACGAAACAGCGCGACATCCATCCGAATGCACCGCGAACCGTTACCGGCCGTTGTGCCGCCTCTGCCACCGTATATTTTGAAATGAAGATAATGATGCCGATAGGCTGCTGACAACTACAACTCAGCTGGAGCAAAATCTATTACAAAAGATTGACGACGCGGTACCTGGCAAGGCAAGGCCACTCCGTATAAACAGCAATTTGTTTTATTGAAGTGTAACAGTATGCAAAGCGCTTAAGTCCGTTATTTCAAGAATATTTTGATTTGAAGTTTGGCCCCGACGAGGGCGCCCCTACTTAGAAAGTGCAATAGCGCGAATGGCGGCCAGCACGATGGCCGCCATGCGATCCTAACGCAGAGGTTAGTAGATCCACTCCCGGGGTATGAAGCTGGAACTCGTCGCGGTTGGTTTTTTAGCCCTCTGCGGCGATCACTGGAACTTGAGACTTTCCGGGGCCTGGCATGGCACAGCCTTGTATAGTATAGTTCATCGAGGGGATCGGAAAGGGAAGTGATGGTTAGGACTGATGTAACGGTGAGGAGGAGGTGAGAGGGTAAACCATATCACAGACGTGTAAAGTAATAGTACAGCATGGGGTGGGAAAGAGACGTGAGGGGGAGGAGGATTGATTTGAGGGTAGGAGGAGGGAAAGGCGAGGGGGCAATACAGAAAGAACGAAAGATCAAGAATAAGATGAAGAGAGATCAAGGAAGAACTCAATCTACGTTTGCCAGATGGTGTCGCTTGCAAGGTTCTCTTTTTACTGTAATATCGCAGGCGTGGAACTAGCTTCAATTTTGTGTGTGTGTGTGTGTGTGTGTGTGTGTGTGTTTGTGTCGCCAGTACAACACATACATACGGTTCATTTGTATTTACTTTCTACATGTGTGGCTGTTTAACCCAGTGGATAACAAATCAGCCTTCTGAGCGTGGGTCCACAGGACCGAAAGTAGCGCAGTCAAGAAAATTTACTCTGTTTTATGCATATTTTTCTTTAACGATTCTACTTACGCGACAGAAGGACATACTCACAGTTTTCTGGTTCTATCCAGATGTCAGTGCTTACGCATTTAAAAATGGACTTTGGCTACTCCAGGAGAAATCGCGGCTCTGCGCAGTCCACTAGAATTCATTTATACCGAAGGACAAATTAGGTGGGCAGTATTTTCTGACTCGCGTCAGTCGTTATAGCTCTTGTAGTCAGTTCTCTGACGCGGATATCGCGAACATCTGACATAAGAAATTGTCAAACTTCGTCACAACGCAAATGAAAAAAAAAAATGTTGCAGTGGCTGGGCTCGGCTATTGCAGGATAACGTAGCGTTAGCAAAGGTTCAGCTGATTGTTCTTAGCTTTCCTGATTGTCTAGGATTAGCTTGATTTTCATGCTTACTGCTGCTCCAATTACACACACATGGTATACATAGTATGTGGCACATGTATATTTATTTTGCCAGGCAGGATCCGATGAGTTAAGCTTCTCCGCTCTTCTGCGCCGCTGAGCAGCATTTGCGCTCTCCTTCTCCATGGCTAAACCACTCTGGCAAACGCCGGTCAGAAGCGCTAGCAAGCGGCTCCAGCGCAATGTCAGACGGCGACTGCACAGCGAAGGCGAATAGCTGCGCGCGCGCCGGCGCCAGTACGTCTACCTCGGCTACGACGTCACTCCTCTGGAAAGCGCAGACCGGCAGCAGCGAGTCGCGCGCGGTAGCGGCGGAGTGCGCGGGGGCTGCCAGCTCCGATGCGCCAGCTCTGTGACACTACTGATCCTCGCGAATGCGCAGCACGCCTCTTGAGGAGCCACGCGAAACTGGCTCGGCTAGGCCGGTGTAGCTAACGCTACAAAATGCCATGAGGTTGAATTTCAGTGGCTACCCAATCATTGTAGATTGAGCTGGAAATGATTACGCAGATAACGCGGCTAGCGCATCATATCAAGAAGCACACATTTCCAATTCCGCTTTCAAGCACAGACGCTGCAAGACTGCTTCGACGCCTGGTGCGTAGCATCTCACACTAAGCGGAGTGAAACACACAAAACCTTAGTCATGTCTAACTTCGCTGTGGCTCCGGCCGCCATCCGGGCTTCAAGTGCGCGAAGCTTCGCTTCTTTATCCGTTTTGGCTCAGGGTGGCCTTCACTAAGGCATACGAAACATGAAATGAAGTGACCAACAGCACAACATGCGTTATTTGCTGCACCGAAGAAAACATCGATCATTTGTTATCGCAATACCCTCGATTTACCTCCGGAAAACAAAAAAAAAAACTTTCTGATTCATGCTCATACAACATCTATAGCACAATACTCTCGTTTGTATTTCGTGCGCAGGAAGGTCTCGGCGATTCAAAAAATAATAACGGCAAAGAGACGGTTCAGTATTTGCTCAAGTTATTTCTTTCTTTATGTACGCGAAAGCCTCCCGTGGAGTTTGTATGTGAGCTTGTACTTGAGGTCGAATTAACCAGCAGGTAATAATCGTGTTTACTCATCCTTATTTATTCGTTTGTTTTTACTCATTTCTTGCACACCCTACTGTTGACCCTCATCCAGACATAGGCAATGGAGCCGTGGTTTTGGGACGTAAAACCTTAACAATTACTATTATAGGCCACGGAGCCGTCATCGCTTTTATTACAGCGACGACGGCTCGCGCTGTTCAGACGAAATCTGGGAGATGGGTCAGAGGGGCAAAAATATTGGTCGCATCTGCATGCGGCATGCAAATCACCTGATATCCGGGCTATACTTGCTTGGCTATGCTTGCTATACCTTTTTTTATTGCTGCAACGCTATGTTTGACCTACGCGCGCGCGTTTCTCGAGAAAACTTGAGCGGTCTTCGTGCGCGGACTACGCGCGTGGATCGTTCGAGTTTTCTCGAGATACGACAGAGTATTTTTATCCGCAAGCGCTTCAGCATTTCAAAGAACACTTAAGCTGAACATAAGCCACGTGGTGGGAAAAACAAGGTTGACCCCGAAGCCGTGTTTACGGAGCAATAAACGGAGCGCCACGTTCTTTTTTATCTTCAGGAAATGCGTCAGTATAAAAAAAGAGACAGACATAAAGCAAGGCTCTTGTAATAAGTAAGATGTGAATGCGCACCCTGCCGTGCTTTATGAACCCTTACAGCGTTCTTTTCTGGCTCTAGAGCTTGCTTTATAAGAATTTCGGTGTGCTGCTGTGAGTGCGTATGACATGGCTGCGTCGTTCCTTCGAGGTACATTATGAAAGCCCTTTCTTTTTAAGGTTTATGGCGAGAATTTCACACTCAAAAGGTCACTGCCGTTCCGTGGCCCAGTTATTGTTGTGGAGTGTACACGGTACTCTAAGCCTTCCCCATTTTTTTCCTGCACAAGTCATAAAGGTTAGCGTTGCTTCTTCCAATGATAGCGAACACGCTAAAGAAAGAAGCGTGACAACGAGACTGCTACTCGAGTCACTGATGATACAGACGATCCCAGATACCGTTACCAGGACAGAAGGAAACATGCCCCGCGTTGATGGCCCTTCATTATGTCATATCTGCGTACACAATTGGACAACGGCGCTACGTACGCTGCATTGTGAATTAGGAACCCGTACCGATTCCTACACATTGAAACTGTTCTTTTTGACTTAGTGACCACAATTTTCAAACGGGAACACAACCGAAACGAGTGCTTCCGGATTTGAAAGCGAAGATTTGTTTCTCATCCCCTCTGGGTATTGCGGACCGTTGCTACTTTGTGACGCTGCTGAGAATGCTGCTGGCGATCCTGTTGCTCTTGCTGGGTATTGTTGCCTAACCGAATCGGAGAAGCTTAAAGACTTCTAAAATGCCGTAGCTCCAACCCGATCATAGCTAACTAGCGTTATGCTCCTTTCATTTGGTCAGTGACTTCCGTGTATAAAATTTCCTTTCTTACATTCGACTCTGTTTTCTACTTACGGTATGTGCTAAATTACCCTCCGGTCTATACCTCACTTCCTGTTATAGTCTAGATAAGCGAGGCGTCTGAGAAGTTCGTTCATAATTGACCCTCAACGTCTGATATTCACAATAAAGTTTTCTGTATTAGTTATTTTACTTCCTTAAAATGAAAATTTCCCGATAAATGTATCATTTGTTGCTTCGTATTAAATTCGTCGTTTTACACTTGTCTGCAATCGGTTCGCCGTACCTTCGGGGTGCAATGAAGGTGGATTTAAGAGTTACGTCGCAAGAGATTATTTTCCAAGGAAGGGGCCGAGAGTCACGAGATTACTTGAAGCGCGATGCGCCTGACATGTTGCGTAATCAATTTTATGGTTCCTTTTTTGTACGACTACCTCTGGTGTCGTGTCGTTTATAAGGAAAAGGGGTTGGTGGATGGGGGATAGGGACTTAGGAAAGAACGAGCTCAGGTCGATCGTAGGAGCTGTGGAGGAAACGAGGTTCCGAACACGTGGCAAGCGATCGTGCCGTAACCTGCGCGCTTGGACGTTCTGAAGCGTCGTTGAAAAGCATAAACTTACGTATGTCGTTTAGTGCAAGTGTAACGCCCTACACGCTCAACGGCGAACGTGCACGAAAGCAGCAAAGACTACATAAAAACACACACAAAAAAGTGCTCCCTTTCTACTCCGGGCGGGGCTGTAGAATTTAAGTGTAAGGGCATGGGAAATAGGGCAGGCTGAAGATGCTCGTTAAAAGTTTGGACACGTGGGGAGAATCACGTGAGCGAATGACTTTTACGAAGCAAGGCCACGTGCGTGGCTAGGCAAGTAAGTGAACCAAGACTCTTGCACGGTTCCTGGCTGGCATGCGGTACTGTCGCAACATCAAGTTTAAGACGCTGAAGGCACTTGTAAGGAATTGCTAAAAATTTTGCTAAAAGTGCTAAAGACGCCGTTGAAATGAAATTATGACACCATCGACGAACCCAAGTGCGATAGCGCTGTGGACTAAGTCATTCCCGAAATTCTAATATTCATATCTGACAAACATTCTCCAATGTTCTCGGAATTACTATCTGTCCGCTGTACGTGTAACAAAGGCAGTAGAGCAAACTGCCTTTTTCAAAGGAGACTTTCCGCTTGCATAACAGTAATATTCAGGGTAAAATGTTATCCCACATTCTCACTTGGTAATGAGGCCAGGCTTCCCTCCTGAGAGTAAATTAAGAGGTCGGCAGGAAAGGCGATAAGGCTGCCCAGCCTGTTGGTGACGTATCGCCCTAGTGAAAATTTAATTATGTCAAAACGAAGCAAATACTGCTTTTTCTTATCGCAATTGTGTTCATTTTGCCGGCGTTGCTGATGCGGGAGTCTGTCACTTTTGCGTTCGTCCTTTTTCTGCGGTTTTTCGAATATCACACGAAACAGCTAATAATAAATATATGCCAAGTAACGCGTACAGTGTTATTTTTATCAAAGAAATATTGAGATAGGGAAACGCCTGGGTTCCCAATGGGATATGAGATTGTGGCAAAAGCTTTATTATGGTTCTACGTTGTTTAGGACATGCTGGCGATTTTATATAGGTCTGGCTACGCCTTTCCACAGATAATAAACTTAGTGGAAATTTTCGGTGTGTGTGTGTGTGTGTGTGTGTGTGTGTGTGTGTGTGTGTGTGTGTGTGTGTGTGTGTGTGTGTGTGTGTGTGTGTGTGTGTGTGTGTGTGTGTGTGTGTGTGTGTGTGTGTGTGTGTGTGTGTGTGTGTGTGTGTGAATCAGTCAATTTGGGATTTTATTTGAAAAGGTGGAGTTCGGTGATAAATTCTTCAGAACAGCTTAACGAGGTCGCGACCCTTTACGCGCTGGAATGCTATAAGATAGCGGCAAGTCATGCATAAATATTATAAATAAATAACAGTACTGCAGAATATTGATAAATACAAAAAATGGAAATAATACGCTTGGAAACCAAGCAAAACTTGCAGGATCATGATATGGCACTGGCATGGGCCCCAGAGTTGAACAAAAACAGACAAAATTCCTGGCTGTACTAGCCTTGTAAGTGAGTTGGCTGAAGAGAGAGAAAAAAAGAAAAGAACGCCCCTGTAAACTTCTGTATTAGGTCTCAAAATGTCCGGTCTTAACTTAAGGCACCAAGTGCCAAACTCGACACGAAATACTCCGGAAGTTTTAAAAAACTTTGCGAAAATGTGCGAGTAAAGCTGCACTCTAAAAGAAAAGGGAGCGAGAAGGGAGCAACGGGCTCCGTTCCTCCTTCGGAGCCGCGACTTTCTCCTTTGCGGACGATTTACTCGTCGCGCCCTCTTGCGGCAAGCGCCAAGGGAGAAACTTTTCTCCTCAACCACGTGACTTGCGCGCGCGCGCATACGCACGCCGAGTTAAATCGTGATTCCATGCTGCGGAGAGCGGCTGCCCTTTCGCGCTCACTCAGCAGCCTCAGACCAGACTATCCAGTGCTACCGATCTCGGCCAGTCGCGTGCAATTACTTGTACCTAGGATTGATGCGAGCAACACACGAGTGACGTTCATTGTTTTTGTTCTATGTGTTGAGTAACGTGTGTGGCGTTTTTTTTTTTCTTTTTTTTTATAGGCTCGGCGTGTGCGCGATGCGCCGCATACTTCCGTGTGTCTCGTGTTGTTTGTATACGTTTGCGCACGATCTGCTTGTCATAAAATACAGTAAGTCCCGCTTCACAAAACAGTCTTGTTTTAATGAACACCTTAGACTGTACACCGATAATTCAACTTTTTTCAGCGTTAACATACTTGGCTAGAGCACGCGTTTTTAGTTTTACACAGCACTTATAGCACTTATCAATACAACAAGCAATATAAAGCATGAAGGTTAATTTTTACAACATTTTAGCAAACGTGATACCACTGGACAGTGCATGCGTGAAAGTACGATAACATATAATTGCTGGAGTTTGACGTGTCGAAACCACCGTATGATTATGAGGCACGCCGTAGTGTGGGACTACGGATTAATTTCGATCAACTGGGGTTCTTTAACGTGCACCCGAACATAAGCACATGGCTGTTCATTGCCTTTCGCCCCCATTGAAATGTGGCCGCCGTGGCCGCATTTTAACGTTAACCTGCATCATAATTGCACATATCTGAAAAATAAGTCAATGACTTCTGTCAATTAAGCCAAAATTCTCAATCACATGCGTTTTGAAATACGCATGCCATCACTGAGAATTAGGACCGACTTATGCACGCGTGCAGTATGTATCTCTCGTTTTCAGGATTTTGCTTTCGCGTGCGAAACTCAACACAAAATGCGCTTCTAATGACAGCTGTGCACAGTGGGTAATCACTAACACTCTCACTCACCTTTGTGAAAAGAGTATTCCAAATCTAACGCAAGACAAACCACCGCCACAACGACAACTACACAGTTGTCGCACAATGACCACAATTTCACACGCCAGGCGAATACCGTGACGTAACAGTAGCAGAGCAGCATGTAGGTACAGCGTACTGAAATATTACAGACACGTAGTGTGGGTAGCGTTCTTTTCCATAATTCACGCGGTGTAGCGCCAGTTTCTCTACTCAAGTAATCGAGCTGCCGCGACGCCAAGAGCCACTGACATCGCTCTCGAAAGACCACCGTCCGGTGCGAGACCATCTTGTCTTGTTTCTTCGCACGAACCGCGTTGTAACGTACGTATACACAAATGAGACGGCCGTACCGCATCAGAAGCATTGTCACTGAAGGGCTAGCAGTTGAAAGAATCCATGGCCCATCGTCATACTTGTGGTCAACGCATGAACAGAATGTGAACAGATGTTAGCGATGTTAGCACCAAACCACTCAACGAAGTCGACGCGACGAAGGCGACGGAATCTGAACTATGTTGCCGATGTTGCGCCCTCACACAGTAAATAAAGAAATCAGAGAGAGAAATTTCATCTGTGGCCGCTGTCGGAAGATGGCGCTATTTCAAAATGTCGTCGGAATGGTATGAACGGTTCTCGATATGGTCGTTTTCGCACTAAATTAATCAGCTCTTTGTAATTATATTGTTCATTATCATGCGGCTTTAGATTAACTGGTGCGCTTGGCTAAGCCATAGCTACTATTTAATAATGTCGGCGTATATTGTGACGGAGCCATGAAATCGTAAAGAGTTGAAGAAAAATGACGCATCTTTGTGCCACCATGGTCCACTGTAATTCAGTGACTATATAAGGGCCAGCGCTTCTTGGAGGGGTATGTGTAAACGTCTGTACGTATGCGTCTGTAGTGAATTGTTTGTGTTGTAGGTTTTATACATGCGAATGAATTGTGTATGTATTGAATTGAATGTGCGTACTATGTGTCTGCCTAGTGAACGTGTGCGTATCAGCTTTCCGGTGTCCTTGAGTAATCCATGAATGGGCCTACCTCCCCGAAATGCCGTGTGCAGTATCAACGTACGCCGCCTCAGTCACAAACAACTTTTTTTTTAGTATTGTTCAATCCCTCTAGATGGCGCCAGCTACCACCTACTTCGCGGCCGCGGCGCTCTCATAGCTCCACCTACTTATATGAAGTTGAACATCTATCTATCGAAACTATGCTCTGCTGCGCCGGGATTGTTTTGATGCGACAGAGTGTACATTTTGGAGGCACAAACGCGTGGATAACGTCGCTACACCGTGTGACGCTTCGACAAATAAAGACAGCAAGCCTAACGTACAGTCTCCGGGTGAGAGCCCCTTTGCAGTATCCGTCTCTTTTAAAGTGAACGCCGTCTCGCTGGCCGAGCGAAACGTACGAGTTCCGTCGTTCCGTTTCGCGAGGTTTTCATCACTACAGGTTTGTCTGCTTGATTTTATTGTCATAGCGTTCGATATTAAGCTCAGCGGGACCGTTTTTTGTGACTGCCAGTGCCGCATACTCTTTATCAGTCGAGAATCGATGCGCTCGCTAGGCCTAAATCTATTGCTCGCTTCGCAGGCTTGGCGTCAGCCATCTTGATTTTGACGGTTTCTCCATTGAAAAGGGAGGAACGGTTTCTCCATTTGAAGACGAACATTGGGGACATCGCCGTTTCTCCCTTAAAGGAGAGAGGGTCACTCCATTTTAGATGCGAAGTATCTTAAGGCGGAGCTCAATCCGGTGGTGGTGGTGGTGGTGGTGGTGGTGGTGGTGGTGTGCGTTCTGACCACCCTTACTGCGCATGCGTATACCCTCTCCACACACCTCCTCTCCCCTCTCCACACCTCCTCTCCACTTTCCCTCTCCCCTTCCCCTCTCCACTTTCCCTCTCCCCTTCCCCTCTCCACTTTCCCTCTCCCCTTCTCCCCTCCCCTTTCCACTCTTCCTCTGAAACGCGGGCTAGACATGCCGAAATTCTCCCCTGCTCAACGCCGCGATGAGCTCGAGCGCATGCGCGTCCCCTCCCCTTCTCTCTCCTCTCCTACGCTGCCCCCCTCTCGCCCGCCTGTAGGCCGCGTTCCCCGCTCGCCCTGTGAGAATTAACTGCCAGGCTAGATGGAAGATACGACGCGCGTAGCGTCCCTCTTCGCGTTCCACGACGCGAGGTCGGTAGCATGCCCAACGAACGCCAACGGAAAGCGATCGTGCAAGTGCTCCGGCTTCGCATCGCCTCATGGTCCCCTTTAGCGGGAGATGGTGTAATTTTTTTTAAGAGTGTGGACATGAAGTTGAAGCGTGTCCTCCGGCGCATGAGTGGCCCAAATATTTTGAGCTTCATACACTGTAAGCCCCTCGTGGAATGAGCTGGCACGTCAGTTTGAGATGCCGCTTAAACGACAACGCATGAATCGTACGCTTACACATTGGCCCAATTCTTTAAATAGGCGATGCTTTCGTGCTTGTGCTGCTTTCTTCTGCGGGAACACGTACATACATGTACAGCCATGTACAAACAAAACGAGAAGAAGAGATTTCAAAGTAGAATTTGTTTCCCTAATGACAACTCAAGTGCCCGGTCAGGTACCTCTAAGCACATCGTTTCGAAGGATTGTTTAGCCTTGAAGTTCAGCGCGAAAGCCAAACCACACCGTCTTTGCGCGTAGGGGTGGGAAAAAAGAAGGAAACAACGCGTTTAAGTTAACCCTAACTTGTTCGCATTTCAATGCACCTTGACTGTAGAGTCGGTGCCAAATCTTTAGAGACCACAAGGTCACAGAAAATTTGAAGTTTCTCAGCTGATTGTATTTCTGTCCAACTGCTCAGTACGTATTGTTAGCGTGCTCTAGGACAGGCCAAAAATACCAAAATTTAAGACTGCCTGCCCAAGCCGCAGGAATATTCAGCTTTTTCTCGTGCCCCGTGGTCTCTTAACTTCTGCCGCTGACTCTACATATATCGGGCACAAGGACATGCTCCGTCCGTTATCGGTGTCCGAAACACATAGACAGCGTGTTTTTCTATGAACATTTGAATTTTAATTAAACAAGCTTTACTTTAATGCGGTGTTGACGTAGGCTCGGAATGTCAAGAGCTAAACGTCATCATTCTAACGAATAAAATTTGATTCTCAGCTGTGCCTAGGCCTCTTTGGGCATGTGGTACCCACTCGATTACACATTGTATAATCTTGTAAAAGCATTCTAACTAAAATGTCCCAATACAAGCAATAGCGACGGGCTTGGTAGCAGCGTGGCGTGTAGACCACTGATAGTTCTCTTCTTTGCACTGTGGGTAATCGCATTAGCCCGATAGACACTGCTGTCCGAAACGTCGCGAAATTAACCGAGCACCCATATTTCGGTGTACCGAGCTTTCAATTTGACAACCGTACGACTTCTCAAGATGGTGACGCATTAAGTTCGTGTCGTCTAGTGCTCTTAAGTTATCGGGCACTATTTGGTGGCAAATTTTGATACCTCCTGTTAAACAACAAACCGTCATTCTTTGTTGCCTTGCGGAGCCCTTATTTTATCGCTTCCTTTCGCGCCAAATTATAGGCAAAAATATTAGACTAAGGCTGTACAAAGTACTGTCAGTAATTGTGCAAAGTACCTAACTTGTCGAGCCATGTGCTCTTATACAAATGTTATGGAATAGAAGACTGAATTCGGTAATGAAAGCTCCAGCAATACCAAGTCATCCGTAAAAAGTTATTGGTTTATACGAAACCTAACAAAACAAGATAGCATAAAGAGCTGGAGCTCCTGCAGGAAAACTCGGTGTTGAAAAGCACTGATTGTGACGTTTAAAAAATATTTATTGGAAATGCAGGGTCTATGGTGGGGCTTCTGATTTCTAAAACGAGTGATACCCTATGAATGTATCAAGCAGAGCTTGTACAAAATTGCTGTATGCGTTGTTCGATATATCTTTTTTGCCTGAGTAGCTCCCGCTTTCATCTACCTTTCAGCGACCTTTATTAGCCAGTGATTTTGACAAATATAAATAACTTGGCGTCAAGGATGAGTGTGTTTGGCTCACGTCGGTTGGCATTAAGGTCGAGAGTATGTTTTATGGCTTTTCGATTTTAACAGCGGAGCTGCTTAAGCCGGCCGTTAAAACTCTGGTGTCCGCAGAAAACCACAAGTGGGTATACGACACAGGAATTGGGCAAGCCACACTAGCGAGTACAGCAGGTCCGAGCGGTAAACGAAAACTCTGCTCGGTGAAGTGGAGCACATGAAGCACGTAAAAGAGAGAGAGCGAGAACGAAAGAGAAAGAGAAAATGGACTGAGAAAGCAAGAAAGAGAGAAGAATAGAGAGAAAGAAAAAAGACATAGAAAGAAAGTGACAGTAGTAGGAAATAAAGGGAATACATAAAAAGATAGAAATACAGATAAAGACTTAGAAGGAGAGAGAAAGAGGAAGAAAGAAACACACGAAAAAGAGACAAAAAAGCAAAGAACAAGACAGAAAGAGAAAGAAAAAGATAAATAAAGAGAAACAAAGAAAGATAGAGAAAAAAGCAGGAACAGAAAGAAAGGGAAGAAGAGAAATAAAGATAGAAAGAGCGAGAAAGGAAAAGAGATAGATAAATAAAGAAATAAAAAGCAACAGGTACAAAAGCAGATACAGGAAACAGAGAAAGAGAAAGAAAGCGAAGAAAGATAGAAAGTAGAAACAATGAAGACCACCCCGCTCAACTCTTGCTTCAGGCTTGTCACCACTGGGGTGTAGCTGCCATGATTTTGTTTTATGCATATTTTCTCGCATTGCACGCAGTCCACTGCTAGAAATAGTGCTCGTCACAATTTTGAAAGTGCCAAAGTCATCTACAGCCACTACATATTAAAACAAAATAAGTCACTGCTTGGTCAAATTCTCGACACGGAGACGACAGGAATGCCGAGTTAAGACGCGAATCCTTTGGGCGGCTTAAAACTTATGGGTGACGCGCTTTAGTGCCGGATTTACTATCTATACGGGTGCACTTTTGAACACTTCGGCAGTTTATGACTTCGGTGCACGGCGGCTATCGCAGCACCCCGCATGTGTGAGACGAGGCGCAGAGTACATGTGCGCCTGCGCACTGAACGTTGGGAAAACGACATCCAATGCCTAATTCAATCCAGTATATTCTCCCTCCCCTAGTCTCTACTGCGTTGGACACTTAATGGCCTGTTCGAATTTACGCTGCGGCAGTTAGGTGTCCGTTCGGGCCAGGCGCCCGCAATACCGGCAATGCTCGCTTGTAAGACGAAGCTCTCTTTCTTCATGAAGTTTCGCGAGTTCTGTACTGCAGTGGCATTTTCGCACGCCAAGTTCTTCTGATGTTGTAAACGTTGTGCGCGAGGACCTGTTTTGCTCCTCCCACATATAACACCAGGCGCTTGGTGAAATTTTTACACGTCTCAATATTTTATTGTGCACCGACTTCGGGTCCTGACGGTGGAAATAAAATTATACGAAAATAAAACGAAAACTTCCAAGTATTTGAAGCTTTGTCCTTTTCGTGTGATCTGTCTCCATTCTTTCTTTTCGTTTTTCGTGTGATTTTTGATAGTCAAAAAGACTAAACAAGTATAAATGTATATTATATAGCATCGCTATGCTATATAGCATAACAATCGGATATATTCGGTAGCGTAGCCAAGGGAGGCACACTGGCCCGTGCCCCTCCCCTGAATTTTTTTTTCTGCCATAGTATACAGAGCACAAAATAACATTCCACCACACTTACCTGCCCTGACGCCACGTCGGAGCAACGGCGTGCCCCCCCCCCCCCCCCGGAAAAAAATTCTGCCTACGCCACTGGATATATTGGATGTAGTTATACTTTTCAAGGCTTTTTGAATATCAAAAAGCACACGAAAAATGCAAGGAAAAAAAAGATATATAGCCTTTCTATTTTTATTGACCACTTTGTTTACAAGTTACGCAGTCGCAATCCTGCGTTCTGTGTTACATTCCGATTCGTGCTGTAGGCGCGCTTTTACGGTAGTCCTGGCTATTAAAGGTGAATGTCAAGAAAAGCTCTCCAACGAACTACTCGGTCAGCGCACTATCGGATGCCAAACGAGCCGTGCATTAGTGGCCCTAAACTTTGACTTCGCAGAAACGACTCTTGGAAAAACGCACACGTGTGCCCTGCTCAGAGCAGTGACCTGTTTGATCGTCGAAGTGGGCGCCGTTGGAATTTCTCCGAGTGTCGTGCGCAGCGGATTACGGACAACGCCTGTTGCGCTTACACTGTATTATCAGCGCCATCAATTCCCACCAAGAAGCCGAGAACTTAGACGCTGAGTGCAAGCGAAGACAGTAACTGCGCTGTTCTTTCAATAGCTGCTCTTGTCAGCCAAAAACGGTGAGCCTATATACGTATTAAAAATTTATACATGCATAAAAACGCTTCTTAAACAACCTAAATTGCGCCGAAACACTTCGGCTTTCTAGTACAGCTTCCTAAGTTCACAGGAATGGCAAATCATTCATCACTGAACATCATCTGTAGGCTTTCCTTTTTTTCATTCAGTACTACTTGCCTGATGGTGTCTTCATGTGCACTCTGTCATCGTTCATTGTGACTGATGCTGAGGCATTGTAACTGACGCTGAGGCAATTTCGGACGCACCCTAGATAGACATCCTAGACAAACCCCCTAGACAAACACCCTAGACACACCCTAGACAGACACCCTAGATTGAAAAATAACCCGGAGTTTTCAACAATCTAACGAGTTTTGCAGGTTCACGACACCAGGCCATACAAGTACTCTAATATGATACCATTTGCTGATATTTATTAAAAATTAGATGAGAAACAGGACCCAGTCGTGATGGCGACTGGTCCCGTTGAAAGCAGCTTTGTCTTTATGGGTCATGCTCTCTACAACGGCTTTTCTTAATCGAACGTTGCTCGTTTGTCATGTCCCTTCAAGCGGATTTCTTTACGGGTAGCCATCCTTAGAGCTTATTATGAAACGGATGGCACAAGCTCCGTTGTTTTATGTAAGCGACTGCGTCCACCCGAGTTCGTGTTCTTGATGGCTACAGGATTCTTGAGCTCATTAATATTGAACTATTCGACACCATGACCTTAACAGCAAGAAGGTAGACGTATGTTGATAAAGGAATATGGCGGCGGACGGCAGCCAAAAAACTGTTGTCCAAATTAGGATCACCAAATCTAACTTATTTTGATCACTCAAATTTGCTGCATACCTTACGAATTGCTTTGCGAAGCTGAGAGAATACGTGGGAGTTTTGTGCTGTATCTATAGTATGCGAATCAATCAATCAATCAATCAATCAATCAATCAATCAATCAATCAATCAATCAATCAATCAATCAATCAATCAATCAATCAATCAATCAATAGTTGGTACTTTCCGAGCTTGTGAACAGTATTGAAATATTGCGAGCAAGGTCTCGTGCTTTTCCGGTAAATCATAGTGATCTATTTCTGCAACAGCAGTTATATTTCGATCGCCAGCGCCATACGAGTCCGCAAAACGTTCAGGGATGATAACGTCGCCCCGCGCGTCTTACATTTAATGTGCGAGAGAAAACATGCGAGGGCAGCCGACGATAGCGTCTTTTGTCGTGCCGAGGAGAAGGGGTAGCCGGGGCTGAGTGGGTCATGTAGCCACTGCGTATTTCGAACAGCCGGGCACGGTTGCGTGCGCGCTATCAAGACAGAAATCAACAAGTGATTCACACCTCTGTTCGTGCTGCGCTTCCATCGTTGTTTGCGCTGAAGTGATCGACCGCACGAAGGGTACTTTGTACTCTGCAACGGTCGCGTTGCCTTACGCCAGCATTTTGTTATGTTACGCCAGGTAAGGTATTCATTCAAGCCGTTAGCTGTTGGCTTACTTCGTATAACATTTGAATTTCTTGCTATCCCATTCACTGGTTCACCCTTGTGATGAAACTGTGACTTTTTTATCCTTTGCTCAGAGTATGCTCGTATTGCGCAAAATATCGCTGAAAGTTTTCAAACCAATACAACAGAATCAGAAGCCCGTCGGTAAGACACAAATCAAAAGATAAGAGAGTGAGGGGATCGCGTGCAACGGTAACGAAGAAGATTTTGCATTTTCAACGATGTTTTACGTATGTAGCTGAGGTAATAATAATATCGGGGGTTTAACGTCCCAAAACCACGATATCATTATCCGTAGTGGAGGGCTCCGGAAATTTCGACCACCTGGGGCTCTTTAACGTGCACCTAAATCGAGTACACAAGCCTCAAACAGTTTCGCCTCCATCGAAAATGCAGCCGCCGTGGCCGGGATTCGATCCCGCGACCTTCGGGTCAGCAGTCGAGCGCCATAACCACTAGACTACCGTGGCGGGGCATGTAGCTGCGATAAACACGCTGTTCGAAAATCTGTGTTTTATTTTACATCTCCTCCTTGCACAACCGCCTTCTTTGGCTGTTTCTTGGGCATTCAGCCTACCTTAGATGTAAAATAACACTGCTACCACTACAGCCGGCAAACACTGTATTAAGCAGTGTAAAAAGAATATCATTCTCGTGTAACTGGCAAGTCCGATTGGCTCTTCGACTAGATGTTTATGTGTTATATTCGGGTGGGTTTGTATGATTTAATAGGCCAGTGATCAAAATGTTCATATCTCAAAGCAAAAAGGCGCACTATGGGAACAAGGACATACGAACGCACCAGGGGTTATTGACTGCTCCACTTTGTCCGCCTACGCCACACTAACCTCAAATATCTGCATGAACAAAGTTGCCTCATCAGTTATGGCAAAGCCCGTTATGTTCTGACTGACTTGCTACGGAGAGGTTGCCCCATATCTATAAGTTCTACTGCGCAAAAGAAATCAGTGTATACCCAAGAACAAAATTGAACAAGCAAACAGAAACATATAGCAAAGTGAAACAACCTTTTTTGAAACAGAGACGATTCGTGAAGTGAATAAAAAAGGCACAGAAGATTGAAAGACCTGATGTCGTCTCAACCGAAGTGAACCCTGCTTAGCACACGCCACATTTATTATGTGAGGCGTGTTTGACGTAACGCTGCACCATGTATTCAGCAAGACTAAGTGAGACGCAAGCAGCTACGATGTCTGTCGCGAACAAAAAAAAAGAAGCATAGCATGTGAAGAAGCTAAACGAACGAGAGAGTAAGTTGCAATAGCAGGAGGCTGCGAAGATGCTTCTTTTCGTGTAATTTTCTTCTAAGTTCACGTGATGAATAGATGACGTGAAAGGAGAGACGGTCGTCGCCCGAAGCAGTTTTTGTTCCACTAGCGGCGCATCCTGTCAATGCATCGAGTGGACGTCAGTGGACACTGTCGCAACTTCCGAGCAACGAACAGAGCGGGGATGTTGTTGTGGACATCTTTCAGACTGTCACACCCTTTTTTATACGATCGAAAGAGCGACACTAAAATGAGCTGACGCCATCCAATTACCGGACGTGCCGACAACGCCTTGCCGAACTCTGACAAGTTCCACCTTATTACGTGAACATTTCACGTATCTCATTGTCATCTTCTCTCCTTTGGAGTTGCACATATATAAAGTAACACAAAAACAATTGAAGGAATATATATTATTACGAAACAGTGCGTGAAGCCTATACCCTTGGCACGTTATTTACTTTAGTGTGTTTGTCTGCAGGTAACACTTATTCCCAATGGTTTATTTTTTGTATCGAGGTCTGTTAATTTTATTAAAATAAGCGGAAACACGTTTTTTTTTATTCTTTTTTTGCGGAACCGACCACTTTTCACTTAGCACAACGTACGATATTACAGAAGGGCAGGCAGATCTGTCGGCACGCTCAGTTAACTACCCCAGACGTGACGAAGCGGAAAGGAAAGAAAGAAACGTGCGCGAAAGAGCCATTCCGAGCACAATATGTCGCAAGGATCAGACAAGGCTTCTTGTAATGTGTACTGACTTAGCTATATAGGTGATGCGCAAAGCGCCGATGACGCCATCTGCCGTCACGGCTCAGACGCGTCGGCGGGTTCGGGCGAGCAGTGTCCCGCGAGCGTCTACGCGAGTGTACGGATGGATGTGTTTTTCATCGAAATTTAACGACTCTGTCGGGCTTCAGCCATGTCGAAAAATAACTACTGCGTTGTCGGCTGCTGAAACACATACAGAAACTCGCCAGGAACGCACTTTTTACAAGTTTCCGGTGCTATTTCATGAGCGAGAGCGACGGCGGCAGTGGATCGCGGCTGTCCGACGCAGAAGGTAAGCAATCGCGCTTTGTTTACGGCAGTGTCAAAACGATTACCATGTTTTTGTTTCTCCATTTATGTCGCTACGTCTTCAGCGAACGCTGCTACGTTTACACTTGGTCGCCTCGCCTGCATTGTAGACGCTACAATGCACATGGGGTTGTTATTACCGATAAGACGCGATGCCTAGGCTCTCTTGAAAAACGAATGGGGCGAAGCGCAATGCCAGAGAATGTAGGGCAGGTGACGGCTCCTTTACAAAAGCGCCGTGGAATCACATGTGTGCTGCACGAAATCAGCGGCATCCTACCTATTGATGGCACTGGAATGCGATCATCGGTATGAAATGTTCGCTGTGGGCTCGCCTCAACGCTCATTCGTTTTATCGTGCTGCAGTTTATCGCAAGTTTATCGTTATGCAAGTTTATCGTGCTGGTTTCAATGTTTTACCAACGCTGACCCTTCGCGTGGTGGCACCTGTGAAATTGATGCGCCGGTGTGACAGCGCTCCCTCAAAATCTACTATATAAACACATGGCACGTAAACGAAGCGACTTTGTCTAGAAACAAACGTCGGTTCACGCGTCAACGCATGCAGGCATTAGTGATCGGGACGTTATAAAGAAATTGTTATAAAGAAATAAGCGTAATTGTAGCCTCGTTAGTAAGTCATAAAGGCCGCGCATGAAGTGCCTCTATTGATAGCTCAAGGCCTTAAACTTGCCTCATAAACGTCGTGCATGAAGGTCGACAAGTTATCTCGAACGGGTAATGTCGATGATACCGAGGTTTTCGATTAGAACACTCGTCTACGTCAGCACACTAGCAGCTTTTCCTTAGCAAAGCTTTTATGTACGACTTGGTAGCTCTCACCTATACCACCAATGGTGAAGAAATAGAACAGTTAGCTCGGGCTCAAAGAAACCCGAAGGGACAGAGAAAGCAGGTGCGCAGAAGTGACCGAAAGGAAAAAAAAAACAAAAACAAAAATCTCACAGGATTCTTTATGCATTCAACTAAGATGACTCAAAGGCAGCAGCCAACTGTATTTTTTCTAAGTCGATGTATTGATCTTTCCCCT
This sequence comes from Rhipicephalus sanguineus, assembly GCF_013339695.2. Classification (NCBI taxonomy): domain Eukaryota; kingdom Metazoa; phylum Arthropoda; class Arachnida; order Ixodida; family Ixodidae; genus Rhipicephalus; species Rhipicephalus sanguineus. The sequence continues at coordinate 42,496,605 of NC_051185.1, read as the reverse complement.
CCGCCCTCCGAAAACTTTCTGCACCTAACGTGGTTTCGCACTGCCTCCGGGATGGGAACATTGCAAGCTTTCTGCACCTTACCTGGTTTTGCACTGCCTCCGTGATCAGCCCACCTTTGACCAAGCGACACTGTCATGTGATGGCGTCAGCATGTGACGTCATGTTCTGCGACGTCCTAGTTTCGTCAACATGACGTCACAAATTTTGGCGATCTATCACGCCAAATGGTGGCGTCATCACGTGATGATTTTCTGCGTCACTCGTGTTGACACCGACGCCATGGGAGGCAGACGGCGATGGTCAATTTTCGCACCTGATGAGGTACCTGAGGCTTTCATACTGATATGGAGTTGTCGGCAGTCGCTAGAGCATTCAGGTATTGAGCCTGCGTCAGGAAAACAATGCCGCCTGTCGAGATATTGAAAACATATATATATATATATATATATATATATATATATATATATATATATATATATAATATATATATATATATATATATATATATATATATATATATAGTAGATGACAATTCATTATTTCTGATCCGTAAGTATTATCCGCTGCTTTTTGAGCTGTTAAATTTTTTTTATTAGGTAACGCACCGTGTAAATAATTACATAATGAGTGCCGTATTTTTTGCTAAGCATTACAATTTCTAGAGCAACCCTATGAAGAAACGCATTTCTACGAACAGCTGTTGCTTGAGCACACTCATTGTAAAGTCTTCGTGTATTTTCCATCGGAGCACCGCATTTGTGTCAAACGCAGCCCTTCGAGACCTCCTTCGAATGTCTTGACGTAGGGAAGCAGATGAAAAGGACACAGCAGATACTAACTGCCGCGAGTATGGAAATTTCCTTTTCAAATAAACGACTTGAAATCAAAATAATATATGCTGTTATGAGGCGTTTCGCCAGAGCGTCATCGGAAAGGAGCCCACAAGGATGCATTAAGTGGAATCTCATTTGCGGTGTTATCAAAAGCCATTTTTCTCCAGAGAGAACATGCGTCTTCCATTAGAACAGAATGCCAGCTTCCTCATTGCGAGCTACTTAACATATATTGTTCGGCCAAAGGAATTCATCTTGTTCTCGAGTTGCATCTCTTCAAGAACTAGGAAGAGGACGAGGAAGAGAAAGAGGAAAGGGAAAAATTTGTTTTAAAAAAACAGACACTGACTGGTGCTCGTTTTCCCATCCGACACGCATTGGCAGCACTGTGAGCATCTCAATAGGGAACAAACTCAAAACCATGCTTTCGTGCTCGGGAGGTCGTTCACTTATGCGCACTCACCAAAAATATCGTTGTCTTACCAGCCAGATACGATGAAGTCGAATCGCTTGCACACTTTGGCCTTTAGATCTATACATTTGTTTAGAAACGCAACGTTTACTTTATTCGGCCATAGGATGGAAAATATATGTGATAACTTACAATCGTGAACAATGTAAAAGAGAACACGGAAGTTATTTTCGGCAGGCCATAGTTGCTAAACGAAATTGCCGAGCATAACATTAGGCAGTTTTCGAATAGGAGCCCCAATCGTTTTGGGGCCCCGAAGAAATAGCGTCGAGGCAACTGAGCATGCGCGAGACCCAAACAGCATTTGGGTTTTGCGTTGGGGACGCTATTTCTCCTATTTAGCGGAAGCCACAAAGCTTGCCCCAAAAGCTTTGCTTCATACAAACACGACGGCACCCATTGAAGCGACGGCTCTTGGCCGAGACATCGTGACATGGAATAGCGGGAGTGTCCAAAGCGCCGCAGATCCTATTCGAAAACTCTTAGCTCCTGCTTGACCCAAAGCGAGCACACGCAAAGGGCTTTGGGGCCCCAAACTTTTGGAGCGCCTATTCGAAAACTCCCTGCCTGTTGTCTATTGCACTAAGCGTATATGCGGAATGGTACACGCGGCAGTAAAAGTTTACGGGACTGCAAATGAGAATGTGAACAAATGTGCAATGTGAGTGAAAATTTGAATGTGAAATGCGAATGCAAATGTGAAATGTGAAAAGCGGGCATATAGCCTTCTCGAATACTTCGCGTCCTGAAGACATTTGCAGGAGGTTGCAGGTTTTGCAAACGACTACGCCAATTATCTGACTGCTCATCACCAAAAATCGTTGTTTTTACGCAAGAAATTCGTGCTCCTTGTTTATTTTTTTCCCTTAAAGAACTAGGTGAATCACCCGGAAGATTGCTATACATTGTTATAAACTTTCACGTTGCCTTGTATTTTTAAATGCGAAGCATTTCTTACCGAATTTCTGCGAGTTTGAGCGTATCTATCTATCTATCTATCTATCTATCTATCTATCTATCTATCTATCTATCTATCTATCTATCTATCTATCTATCTATCTATCTATCTATCTATCTATCTATCTATCTATCTATCTATCTATCTATCTATCTATCTATCTATCTATCTATCTATCTATCTATCTATCTATCTATCTATCTATCTATCTATCTATCTATCTATCTATCTATCTATCTATCTATCTATCTATCTATCTATCTATCTAGCCGCCTGCGACTTTGTGCTCTCCTGGCCATTTCGTTAATGCAATGAATACCAAAAGTGGTATGGCACAACATGACTGTATGGCGAAAATAAATGACATGTCATGACATGTAAATCATGACATTCATGTCGTGAACGTCATGGTTTACATGCCATGGTGTTGGTGAACTTGCAGCTGTTTCGTAAACTTGATATATACCAAAATTAAGGTGGCGTGACAAGAGTACATGCCAAACATAACGGCCAGGTCCTATCGTGCAAATCGTGACACGCATGTCATGTACAGCATCATTTACACGACATGGTCTCGGGGCGCTCGTGGCCGTTCAATTAGATGGATATATACCAACATTGGTAAGACGAGACATCTCTGTATGGCGAACATAAATTACAGGTGGCAACATGAAAATCATGACATGCATGTCATGTCCGCCATGACATACATGCCCTGGTCATGGTGCGCTTGCGGCCGTTTCGCTATCTTGACATGTACCAAATTCAGTAATGCATGACGCGACTGTATGAAGAACTTAAATCACAGGTGGTAACATGAAAATCGGGACATGCATGTCATGTACAGCATGATTTAGATGACACGCTCATGGTGCACTCGCGGCCGGTTTGCTAGCTTCGTATAGCCAAAAATTGGTATTTCGTGCCGTGACTCTATGACGAACATAAATGACAGGTGGCAAGATGAAAATCATGAAATGCATGTCTTGTAGCGCATGATTTACATACCATGCTCATGGTGCGCTCACGGCTATTTCGCTAGCTTGATATACACCAAAAATGGTATTGCATGGCGTGACTGTACAACGAATATAACTGACAACTGGTAACATGCAAATCATGGCATGTATATCGTGTAGGGCATGAATTACATGGTACGCTCATGGTGCGCTCGCGGCTGTTTCGCTGGCTTGATATACACCAAAACTGGCATTGCGTCACGTGACTTTATGATGAATGTAAATGATAGGTGCTAACATGACAATCATCACATGCCTTTCATGTACAGCATGATTTACATGCCACGCTCATTGTACGCTCGCAGCAGTTTCCCTAGCTTGATATACACCAAAACTACTATTGTGTGACGTGGCTATATAACGAACATAAATGACAGGTCATGCATTGCATATACCAGAATATACGATTCATTATATAAAAAATTGTACATGCATGCATGCATGCATGACAAACATTGAATATATAGTGAACTAGATATCATGACGTGAATCACTTCATTTTCCTCGAAGATAAACAAGGCGATGTATGCAGCGCTCTGCTGGCTGCTTCGCATTACACCGATTGCCACAGTGCGTGGGATCTGCCGGACTTTTTGAATAAACCTTTGACACTGCTGTTTCCTTATCTCTTGATCATGATCATTATTGCATGAATCACGACCGCCGTCGCTTGTACTGCTACAGAAGCAGTCCCAAGTGCATCTAATGCAGGATGAACGTCTATGTGAGCGATATCTAATAACTGCTGTCTTACCTCAGCTCAGTCCTTCATCCTGATTTGCAAATTTTAATGTTCTCGGAACTAAGACTGTCCCGTCATTATCTACTGCCTAGTTATTCGGTGAATGACCGTCTAGTTATACTAACTGGCTGGAAGCTCTCTCTTCCCTATCTTAGTGTGCGTGTGCGTGCATGCGTGTGTGTGTGCGTGTGTGAGTATGTACTTGAGCGCTACTCGCATTGCTTCACTTAAGTGGGCTGCAAGTAGGCCCTCTGTCAACTGCTTGGCATTGTCAGTCAGTTGAATGAAATGAAACCCTATAATCGAGGAACCGATTGCCGAACCGCTTGGAAGGTGTTCAAAACTGAATAACGTCGTGTGAATTATGTTCGAAGTATGTTCTGGAAACCTACCGATTATTTTTTTCCATCCTAACTATTTATGCACATCTATTGATCACAACACGAGGCAGTGACACGGCGTCTGTGGCGCTATGCTGCAGACTACAAGGTTGCACGTTCGGCGTCGTTAACACACAGAATCTTTTTCATCCTTCATTTAAGCCCAGCAGTGCGTTGGATGTGCATATTATTTTATCCTTCCTGTTTTTGCGGGTGTGTGAGAGAGAAAGTTTATTATTAAAAAGAGAGAATTCTGCCGGCGTATATAAAGGCGCGTACATGCTAATCTGCATAGGACAGGGGGATTACAGACAGAAAGGCCCTAGGAGGATGAGGCAGAAAAAAAAAAGAAAAAAAAAGAAAGGAAATATGCGACCGTGGTATGTGCAAGCGAGAATGCAACGCTTGTGGCCTAAGCCACTTTGCAATAAGGTTAATTGCACTTTTCATCAATAAGAATAATGTTTCTAGAATCACGAAGAGAAAGTTTAAAATTTGACGTTCCTGAGAAGGACAAGGCGTAGGTCCAAGTATTTTGCCGAGACCTAGAGGTGCTTGGGAATTTCAACACGTTCCGCTTCGGAGAGAAGTTGTCTGCAATCGTGGCCTCAATGCCCTACACACTGTTTCTGTGTTTTCTTTCATACTCAGTGGCCATGAGACATTCGCAATAGCGTTAAAATTATAAACCGCGCATATAGGAATATCCCTAATTGATTGGCATGTCGCTTTCTCTTAATTTTTTAATGCTCTAATCGCATATTTTTTTTTTCTTTCTGTGAGAGTTCGGAATGTTAACATTTATGAAATTATCCCACAGAGCTAACGCCGTATAGATTAGTATGTGTTCAGTACAGAGCTAGCGGGCACGCTGTTACTGTCGTGGTTACACGGCTTATCTTTTCCACCTCCTTACGCATTAGGCTACCTTGATCTTTCTCTCTCTCTCTCTCTCTCCACCATCTATATGTTGATCGGCCACAAAACCAAAAGATAGGTGCAATAATTTCACAGCAAGTTCACGATCATGACTAAAGGTGCGTCCTCCGACCTTTCACCAGGATGCTGAAGCACTAATGAACATGCTGGAACAAAAGAGGTCGCGTGTGTTGAAGGGTTTCTGTACTGCTTGCCCACAGATTTGGACAAACCAATAACATAAGCTAGCGAAACAGCAATAAATGATATTTGCCTACCTTGGCTTCCCTCTTTGCTAAAAAAAACACACCCAACGTTTTCTTTGCCAGACCCACAAGGGGGAACGAGCAGTGCAAGCAATTATGCTGGCAATCATGCCAGAGCACCTAGTAAAAAAAGATAAGGCATGCTTCCGTGATATCTGGCCATCGAGAATCTCAGGCAAACGTAGGACCTTTGCGTGCTCAAACCAAACTCATAAAGCGGCACAGGCAGACTCCGGCGAAATGGCATAGTTAGGTTGAGGTATCCTGATTGGCCATGGAGATAGCTTTGCTAGATATATAGGAGTAGGGGTTTTAGTATTGTAGGCGCGATGCAACGGCAACACGCTTGCTCTGATGGGGCAAAACGCGTTCGATCGTTGGTTAGGGTATTCCGATCACAAACACAAAATGGTGGAATATATTCCGGCTGCAGATATTCTCAAAACATTGCTGATACTTCATCTTGCTTAGATATGGCCACCATATGAATACCCGTTGCTGTTATATCAAGCTCGGCAGCGAATAAACTGTTTTTGATAATGGAAAAGCCTTCGTGTTTGTTTTGCTGTACAGACGATTGTGTGCCTAGTGCAATAGTCGTGCCAGAGGCCCGAGAATCACGTATAACTCTTCTGCAAAAACTAGATTTTGCCACTTGTTCATTACCTCTACGAATCATGAAGTCATCCGTTTCTGACAACGTTGTCATTAGCAATTCGTATCATCTGCGTGCTCAGTAAGGTAGACGTTAGGCAAGGGTTTCCATATAACTTGTTTTAAGTATGAGCAACTGTCATGGATTTAACCACAGCAACAAGTGTGTGAAGGGATCGTAGGTACAAAGAAGAAATGCGACATTTCTCCGGTAATTTGACTCAAGTTGACGGAAAACACGCTAAATGAAGTACACAAATAATTTTAGTAGTAAGAATAAAATAGATACTGTGCTTTTTCGTGCGAAAACCACGTTAGGAGGAATGCCGAAGTAACGGAGTGCGGACAAATGTTTTCCCACCTAGGATTCTCTAATGAGGATACCTTATATATATAATATATATATATATATATATATATATATATATATATATATATATATATATACCACAGCAAGACCTACACGTAACAAACACTCCATAACGCTAACTGAATATACACACCAATCTAACTGCTTTAAATACTCTTACTTCCCGAGAGCGATAATAGATTGGAATGAACTTGACCCATCAATTGCTAACACTCTCTCACTAGACAGCTTCTCCACGACAATCGAGGAAGCTTTACTAACATAGCACGGTTAAGTTACTTCATCACCTTGCTTATTTTGTGATCACAACAATTTATCCACTAGTGTGTTCTGCTCATCTCTTATGTTTCTATTGGAATAGCCGTTATATTGTATAACGTGTGTTTAACTATGCTTGTATTTATGTATTTATTGCGTATTGCTGTACTACCTACTGTAATCTGTTGCTGTTTCTATGTATTACTATTTAAGTTATCACTTTATGTCACTTTGTGAACGATTGTTATTGATTTCATTTTCTGATTGTTCCTGTTGCTGTAACCCCCCTTTCCCTGCCTTGATCTCATATGAGATTGGCAGTATTTCTAAATAAATAAATAAATATATATATATATATATATATATATATATATATATATATATATATATATATATATATATATATATATATATATATATTATATATATATAATGTGTGTGTGGGGGGGGGGGGTTCTGCAGTGCAAGAAATATATTCACCCAAAAACAAAAATCTACAAGTGAATAACATGACAAATAACGTGACAATGAGGAGTTTTCCAGCATGAGTTCACTTTGCAACACAACGTTCACACGCACGCATTTATGTGCAAGTTCTACCCACAGTATACGAGTATACGACTAACGCATCACTTCGTGCATTCCTACACATAGCTGCTCATCACAATAGTTTAAAGGGGGCTCTTCGATCTGATGTTGTAATCCCAACTATATAACTTTGCGTAATCGTCCTCATTTTTAATCAATATTCACAGATCCTTAGTTCACAGGTCGTTGGTATGAGTTGGCTGAACGAGAGTCTCTGAACAGTGGTCAATATTGAGCCTCACTTAGAAACGAGTGGTTGTGCCAGCGCTTTGGAGTCAATAATGAGACACCGTACCGTCGTTGGCTCGGGCTTATTATACAGCACTGATTAACAGTTTATACGATGGAGAATCAATTACTGCTAAGTGAAAGCTTACCAGAGACAGCACGATTGAAAACGATCGATTCGACGTGCCGTTTGGTGATTGTCAAACATACTGCCCTAATGTTTCCCAAGCAACGTTCAATGGCATGGCGTTCAATATATTTTATTTGTTTCCTACAGACGGCGCGAAAGAATGGCGGTGTCGAACGAACCTGTAGCTGTATACAAACAGCTCGATTAATTTTCGTGGTGCGCCTCCCAAGTTAGGTTACCATTTGGGTATAACATTTTTTGTGACTGCAGCGTGAGCTTTGCTTGCTTCGGAGAAATGCTGTGATAAATTTTGATACAAAAAAGACGATTTCAAGGTAATTTATTTTAATTTAGAATTCTAGAAAGGAAGTGTGGATATTTTTCTGGTCCTGTCGCCAAAAACATTACCAAAACGTCAGGAGGGAGCTCCAAAAGGCGTGACGTCGGGGATGTGTACGCAAGTATGATGACGTATTTGAGCAAATATAACCGCCGAACTACCGCGGCCCCATGTACCATGGAAGAATTTCAGCGTCCGATGCTAAGGGGTCTAATTCGAAATGGTTTTCCACCTCCCCTTTGTCGGGTCCAGGCAGATGCTCACGGTCGCATTCGTTCAACGTGATTATTATTAGTTCGACATTTCTCGTACAAACAATTCTACCATGAGAGAGCTCTTGGAATATAGACCGAAATTTCTCAAAATATGAATCTTTATTCAAAATTTTTAATAACACGATAGAATGGAGGTTAGAAGGCAGACCACAAACATTATAAAAAAACGCTACAAGAACCATCATAGTGGCTACTAGTTTAACTGATCAATAAACTACAAAAGGCGCGACTATTCCACCAATGTAAGCTTTTTACAGAATTTTACTGTTTTGTTTTTATTTACAGGCTTCAATATAAACTTGTTAAGCTCGGCTGGAATTAGCAGATGGTAGGAATTTTTCATGTTCATGTGAATAACGTAAGATTAAGTTCTATGGCGCAAGGGCGAATACGAGTGAAAGATATTCTGGAGTAATAGAAACTCAAGACACAAAATACGAATTCTCTAACTAAGAGTTCGCTTCTATACTAAATCTTAAAGAAAAAGAAAGAGCCTGTTTGCACCGACCCCAGTGGCCTGTCGGGTTTTGAAAGAGGCGATCCCTGCATTAGAATGTCGCCATCCAACTTCCTTTCTTGAAGAACACAAGGCACAGAAAACGTGGACAAAAGAGGGGAGAGACACATAGCGCTCACACACAACGGAAGGTTTCTTGGGGAAAAAAAACCTGACCCAGTGCCTCCTCTATTTTTCAGTGCCTGGGCGAACGCTCTCCTCGGGCCGTCGAGCGCGCGCTCCGCGTCCGCTCGCCGCTGCCGCGTGGTGGCGCTGTGCAAGTAGACTACGGGAAGCTCGCGCTGAACGGCCGCGCGTATCACGAAGCTCACGAATTCGTGTTTGCATCCGGGTTTAGTTACATTTGTGCTTCTTGCAGGCATTCACAGGTACAGGGGGAAGGAAAGAAACGCGAACATAGCGGCGCGCTGTTTTCATCACGCTCGAACCGTGGTGGCAATAAAAAGATGCTAGATGGTCATTTATTGTGTCATGGATGACGTTGTGTTCTCATCAATCATCCAGGCTATAACCACTTGAAAATAGATGCGAAACAGCAAAGAATGCAGATGGTGCATGTTCGCGTGTCCTTCCATCCCCGCTGTAACTATTCCGCACGCAGACTGTCAGGCCGTGCTGCCGGTTCGATTCTTGCACTCGAGTTTGATAGTATTCGCGTTTTATTTTCTATTTCAGGCTATTGCAACCGCCCCAATGCCTTAGTATGTCATACTGTTGTGTTCCACTCAGCAAATGGAACTGAAAGAAATCACGATTGTCTTTTTTTATTTCCCTTTATTGATAAAGAAAGAAACAGCCCAAGGTAACAACTGAACCAAGCATGGCAAGTATCTCTAAACGTGACCGTGTTGCGTCCGAACAGTTAACGAATGCATGTAGTACCAGTAGCTACGCTGCCTCGCGATCGCCGCCATGTGCATGCAGCGCTTACATTAGGTCCCGAAGCTGAAGAATCGGAGCCCATGGACACTACAATCGCTACCGGCGAAACAACCGACAGTCATTATGTACATTGTCACTGGAAGCAGCTTAGTGACATTTCATGCTATTTAGCGCATAAACTCATGGCTTGCGTATAGTGTGCTACACCAGTAGACGGTGGCACGCATCGGGGAACTTTAAGCGCCCAAGCTTTCAGTATTAGCTCTTGGCAAATGCTACTTTCCAAAATCGACTTTGAGACAGTCAATAACCGACTCTCAGTCAAGCGAACGTAACGGTGACAAAACAATTTTCCGCGCATCTCTGGCATGCGCTCTCTGGAATCGGGCTAGCAGACGACGCGCGAGCGTCTCGATCAAATAGCCGCGAAAGACACATGCCTTCGAAATGGGCTAGTTGCCCAGAACGACAAGTGCTTCATGATTCCAGTTTAGAAGTTTTCGTTATACTTTAAACAACGCGAATACAGCCGAAAACTGAACCATATAGCAGCTTCGAATGCGGCCACGGCATTCGTTTCCGCGAGCGACGAGGCGATGGCTGGTCTACTACGGTGGTGGCGCCCGGCGGCTAAAAGCCGCACTAGCGCCGACGGTCGGTTTCCATTGCGCTCCGCTCCTTCGCCCAGGCACAGAAAAATAGAGGAGGCGCTGCCTGACCTTATATGAACAAACCGTGCTTGTACAAAGAGCTCAACTTCAGAACTATTTGTTTTATTCACACGTTAATCAATAAAGAAAACTATGTTTGTGCAACATCTGTCAGGGTTGATTAATCCAAGAATCACACGAGAATCACTAGACTTACAAATATAAAAACTTCTTGATACTTCTCGCGTGAACTGGCCGTATTGTTTAGGCAAAACCATAGTACTGCAAAAATCAGGCGTACAAACGCGAGAGGCGCAGAGGGTATGCAAAATGGGGAAGCGTAGCATTCTGTAATCAAAGATAGCGTTCGCGTAGCTGTTGGTTAACACTGTATGATAAATGGCACAATGTAACCAAGACCAAAAAACAATGGGAAGTGTTGCGACGAAAGGTGTGCGCCTCGGTTCGGTTTGCGGAAGCAGAAATCACACGAAGACACTGCGTTAATTAAAATTCATTCAGAATAGCCAGGCGACTGAAAGCCGGTAGGAAGTATGTGCGCTTCTTTAGATCGAGACTTAAGAAAGAGTATGTACCTAAAGTAAGGAAGTAGGCAGTCTACCCCTGGGGGTCGATGGAGAAATGTACTAAAAAGGGTCAAAAGAATGATGGTACCTGCAGGAATGAAAACATTCTTCTTTCAACTACATTCAGGTACATTTCCTGTCAAACCTTGGCTGGAGGAAAAGGTCATGTTTGTGCCATGGGGAACCGATTGCTTAATATGCAGAAAAGTAGAAACAATGGACCACATGTTCCTCGACTGCTGGGACGCTGTGTTTTTATGGGACGTACTGCAGCGTACCATCAAAAAAGATTTCCCCTTAGACCCCCCTGGAATTCGATATCTCTCTGTTGAAAGTGAAGACGGGACACCTTTTGATCTGATAATGTTGATTACACTCCACAGCATATGGAAGTGCAGGATGGCCATACGGCACGCTGATGTGGACGCCCGTCCGGCGCGTCAATACTTCAAAGAAAGCGCAACCCGTTTTGTTGAAGAACAAAAACTTCTTGAAGATGTTCCCGATTGGTTATATCGTGTAGAGCTTCTTTTACAAATGAACGAGGTTTAGAGCGTCCTCATTAGTCCCAGTATGGCCTTTCCTTTTTTTCCTGTCGATCCCTCTCCCTTTTTACGCAACCTGTGTTTGTATTGTAAATAGCGTTTCTTCTTGTGTTTGTTTGTTTCTTGTCAAAAGCAGGCAATAAAGAAAAAAAAAACAAATGTCTCCCGAAATATTAAATAAAACTACAAGAAAATGAACAAATGAAGCTGCACACGAGCATCGAATTCTTATGGGCCCATTCCGTTGAAATGAAACTAGAACACTGTAACAGACTCTGGGGGAAGCAAGAGCGGTTCTCGTTGAACAGGCGATATAGCCAAAAGAGGAAATTAATAACGAAGCAGTGATGACCCACAGGAAGCCTTGGAAAATCTCAACCGATTTTCGGATCGTCGCAGGTATACTACCCCTCCATCCATCCGAAACAGCCATCCCCGCGGTGGCGTTGCAACAACGAGAAGATAAACGCTTGTTGCTACTGCTTGGAAAATGCGGGGCACTCCCGTAGGGGATTCAAAGCTGAAGGCCACGCCGAGGTTTCGTTGAACCCTGTCTCGGCTGCAGCAGGCCTTAGAGACCCACGTGTCGGAGAAAAGCGGGTCGCGGAGTCCCTGCTCGAGTGACCTGCGACACGGTCCACGTATACTAAGCGTAACTACGGCGTTCCTTACGATCGCTAGCACAGTTCGCTCTGTTTTTTTTTTTTTTTGCCATGGGTGAATGTGGAGCGACCTGAGATTTTACAACAGAGAAAATGGTTTCATAACTGCACTGAACCTCCAGTTGCTAACCTGCTTTTTCTTCGCACAGTATTTTTTAATGGTGAAGGCCATATGTGGCTCATCAATCGGAAAATCAGGCGTTAAGCGGTTTAGTGAGCACTAATAGTACCAAACGTGTCGCGTTTTAAATGGAATTATAATGATGACGAACGGTTGGGAGTACAAGTTAAAGTAATTTCCAAGTGACCTCAAAGTGAATCAACATGCAGTACAGTGACTCAAGTGACGAGCGCTTGAATTAAGATCCAATTAAGTGGCGTAAGTGTGCCGTACCTCAACTCACAAAACCGTTGGACTTGTCCCACTTTGGCAGTTCGAAATCGCTTTTTTTTCGTCTCTTGCGTAAATGCGATTTAGCTCACGTCTTTGAAGCAAATGTTCTCCTAGGAGGTGGAAAGCGCAAAAACGCTCAGGAAAATTGCATTTCACGAAAGTGAGTTTTCAAGACCGTTGAGGCACAGCGTGCAAGTCCGCTTCTGCGTCGTCTGGGTGGTCAGCGCTTTTGAGTGTCATGAAAGCTGAAAGGGTCTAAACTATGTCCAAGTTTTACATGTGTGAAAAGTGCAAACGAATTACGCAACAGAAAAAATGTCTCCCCAATAGTGCAAGAAAGAATTGTTTGAAGATTTTAAGAAGAAATCCGCGAAAACGATGTGCTTAGACAGTAGAGGTTCTGGCATGGATTTAATGTGAGGTGCGCAAACTAAACTTAGGGAACGCGTTTGTGAGAGCGCAGCAGAAATAAATAGCGCGACAAGCAGCCTACGGGGCTTAGGCTTAAGGGCTTACCTGTGCCAGTAAAGAGGACACCGGACGAAATATGGGACAACACGCTAAGACTAAGCCCCACATTCACAAAACTTCTTCTTACGCTAAAAATGTTCGTACGACAATATTTCTTTACTGAAGACGAACACCAATAAGAAATAGCTTTACAAAACACGTACAAGTCAGTATTTCTACGTATTGAAATTTGACACGCTGAGCACAACCTCACGCTACTGTTATTGCATGCTGTGCTTTTAAGAAAGGCGTCGGGAAATAATGGGTAGAAGATCACGTACTGTTTAGAAAAAGTTTATTTACACTATGTAGAGATGGCGAAGGCCCGCGGCTACCTGGAATAAGGAGGCCGCCCACCTTGGGCGCACAGCGCGCTTGCTCAAAATAAACGTTTATTCTCTCTCTCTCTAAGTACATATGCTAGAACCCGATGACATTCCGTTAATCAGGGTTACATACCGGTTTTAGACAGAAAACCGGTTTTAAACAGAAAACTTGAACGCCTTGGCAAATATTACAAGAGTTTCTGAATCCAATACTAAAACCAGGATAACATTTTAGTAAGAAAATACAAACTTTTATTTTAAATCTAAGCCTTCCGTGTCCCATGCGAACATGACTGATGGAAAGGCCGAAGCGAGGGAAATGACGCACAAATCCGGCGTGACAGAAACGAAGGAAACATATCGCGTTACCACGTGAGCTACGCTTTAACTTGGGCTTTGTGGCGTTCTCGAGGATGAAAAAAAAAAAAAAAAAAAAAGTCGCCCGCATCTTCCCATGGTGGGAACTCGAGTAAATCCGTCTCAGAGTGGTGGGGGCATCGCGTGAATATTGCGTAATTGGGTATGGTTTGGGAATTCTTAATTGTTACACGATGCGCACAACAAGTACGACTTCAACGGCTTCAGCGTGTACGAAGTTCCGGGTCAGCAGCTCGCTTCAAACGCTTGCGTTCAGCGTCGTATGCCCGTCTCTTCGCAGCCTTGTCTTCTGCGTTGCTTGCTGTTGTTGACGCCGACGACGGTGAGGGTGGGGTAACGTTGCCTTCAACGAGTGGTGGGACGCTGATTGAAGGTACTGTTGCTTCCACCGCATCTACTCGAGTCAAGCAAAGCGTCAAGTCAAGCGAAAGCCAAGTAAAGACGCCCTTGACTGAATTTCGAACGCGCGCTCCGCCGCTTATATACACACCGCCCGCGTTCAATCGAGAGGAGGGTGGGAGGGAGGGAGGGAGAGGCTTGCTGCCGGCACGAACCGAGCCGAGCATGCGCAGTGGGGGTGTGGACGGCGGCCGACGCCGCAGGTGCGACTAAGAAATGCTCCGCATTTAAAACGTGCTGATCCCTCCGTCATAGGAATCGATATAACACGAAAGTAAAACCCGTCTCTAGAAAAGTAGTTCGATGTTGATTCTACATTGGTAAATAAGAGCTTGTACAGTGTCTGCTGGTGTTCGGCGGCTATAGCACCGTTTAATGTGGACGGACCTACGTTGACGCCTGGTGGAACATCTCCATCGCGACGACTAACGTCAATGATCCAGATAAAACATTGGTGGTAGGTGAAGTAGCTAACATAATCCCGGACACAACGTACGGTGAACCCCGCGCTAAGATGGCACCAATAAGCACATAATAAACACTACTACTCGATATGCGCTTTCGGAAAACGTCGTCATTTGAGGAGCCACACGGCAAGGTGTGCGCTCTCCAGTAATTGGCTAACCTACACTTCTGCTCATGCATATGCACTACCTCACAGACCTTCAGGAACGCGAGAGGGAAAGCTCGTTGCTTGAGCCGTGTACGCGTGAAGGCTTCCCGCTGCCAGCTGGCATGACTCACTGCAACAAAGCACTCGGCCAAAGTGTATTGAAATGAAATGCAGTAGCAATCCCGGAGCCAGCCTCCGCGGCGCGATCTAGGGAGCCTCGTAGCCAGCTTTGAACGAAAGAACACTGGCATCGAAACGCCCTAGGGATGACACTACCGAAGCGCGTCATGTCGGCGCTCGTTTGTGTCGTGATACACTACTTCACATCTCCAAGACGGCGACACCACCCCAAGCCAACAAGGTCACTGTGAAACGGAGAATATGTGAAAAATATCAGGCGTGTTTGTAGACTTTCATGCGTGAGCGTCGGTGGCGCAATGG
Source organism: Rhipicephalus sanguineus (assembly GCF_013339695.2). Lineage (NCBI taxonomy): Eukaryota > Metazoa > Arthropoda > Arachnida > Ixodida > Ixodidae > Rhipicephalus > Rhipicephalus sanguineus. The sequence continues at coordinate 42,481,269 of NC_051185.1, read as the reverse complement.
TTAAGGCACCCGACTAACATCGCCGCGGACCGAGACGTCATGGGTTCGATTGCTAGCCTTGTTTGAGGCCTGGCTTGACCACTTTAGCTTGAGCGTGATCCCGCCACATGACATCTACGGATGTACGACAAGCAGGGCTCCTAAAGTGCTACACACATAGAACAGAAAAAAAACAATGATAGAAGGAATGGAACAAAAAAAATAAGGCAGCTTTCCACTAGTGCTGCCAAACCTGAACGAAGTGCGGAGCTGGACGGCCTGCCTTGTTCCTCTTTATTTTTCTCTTTTGTCTTCCTACCTTTCTTTCTCGTTTTCTCTTTATCTCTGTTTTCTCTATCTTCTTTCTGTGTCTGCTTATTTATATTTCTGTCGATCTTTCTCTATTTCATTCTGTTTATCGCCTTTTGTGTCTTTCTCTCTCTCTCTTCTCATTATTTTCTCCCTCTCGCTGCATTTCTCGCTTCAGTTTTCTGTCTATCTTCTTCTCTCCCTATTTCTTTCGCTTTCTTTCTTTGATTCTCTTTCTTTCTCTCTTTCTGTCTCGCTCTTTCTTTTTTCTATCTATTTTCTGTATCTGTTTCTTTCTCTATCTTTCTCTCTCTGTCTATTTCTTTCGCGGTCTTTCTTCTATTTCTTTCTTTCTCTTTCCCTCTTTTTCTATCTCTTTCTATTTTATCTCTCTATCTCTGTACTCGTCTTTACTCCATCAGAAATATTCCATACGACGGACAACTCTGCGCACGTGTTCAGGGAGCGAAGCAGGTGATGAAGAGGAGGAAAGGGAAGACGGCTTTTGCCTTCGAGTAGTCTTCTGCAGAAGCATATTGGATCGCATGGCCTTTTTGTCTCCTTGTAATCAAGCAAAAATGCGAGCAGCTTCATTGCCCGTCTGCTTCGCTCGTTCACCTTCTTTCAGTTCAAAAGCTGCGCTTGTTGCCAGGCGCAATCTTGTGCCGACCTGCCAGTCGAGCTGCAGTTCATCATCACGACGCATACGTTACTTCCTTGCACTGTCGCGCGAGCTGCGCGTGTGTTCGAAAGCGCGCATAAAGCAACAGTAGAGCGTCATTTACGCACACCCTTTGTTTATACAGTAAAACCACTTAGCAAGTCAAAACCACGCGAAGCAAAGAGATAACGAACCCTCCGTTATCCGTTGGCTTTACGTAGTTCTGGCTAAACAAGTCGAGACACCTGAAATTCTTTCCTCCTCATTCCAATATTCTGGCGGAAGTTCGCGGTACGCTCGAGCTCACTACATGCGTGTATGTGTCACGTGCTTACGTGGTTATTCAAGCAATGTCCAAGTTATTGCGTGTAAGATAAGAATCGTTGAACAGGTCCTCACGTTGCCACTATATTAGGGCATAAAGCCAACTTCGTTTAAGAAATAACAGTTGGTAGAGCTTGACCAGAAGGGCGAGCCATTCAATATTGATATCGAATTTCAACGCTGCGCTTACCACTAAAGAAATCTAGACTAATTGGTAAGGATTTCTGTAAACGAGTGGGGGCCGGGTATTTCGCGTACAAAGCCGCGCCGCCACCAAAATCTAAATATCATAACAATCTTCGCTTGAAAAATTATCGCTTGAGTAATTACAGACCGGTGATGGAAGAAGGAATGCCCACTTGCGAGAGTTTTGTGACAATGATCATAACATAAATCACATCATACATCAACGGAAACAGTACTGGGTCTTTCTTTGTCAATCAGGTATTTGCAATATGTACTTCAATATAAATAATAGAAAAGTTCATTATAGAATTTTAGTAAATTAGGAGGATGTGTGCTCTTAACTTTTTAGCAAGGCCAACGCACGAAGCAATTGGGCCTCAAAGGTACAAATATGCTATCTGTCTCAAACAATTGTCCGAGAAGGCTGTGCTCGTTCGAAACATTTCCTCTCCCCTTTATTAAACACACATTTACAGGAATTTAAAGCGTTTAGTTATTGTTCTCAACTTTTTACCTCTATTCTTGAAAGCGTATAGTCAGTGCCACGCACGTTATTTATTTATTTATTTATTTATTTATTTATTTATTTATTTATTTATTTATTTATTTATTTATTTATTCCTTTACGTCAGCCCCACAGTGCAACCTGTTATTAGAGCAATAAGGGGAAAGGGGGGAGGAATGAAAAAATTTTCAAAGCATACAGCCCAGTAGCAAGCACTAGCATCAAAAATTCGGCAGATCCCACGCACTGTGGGAATCGATGTGATGCGAAGCAGCCAGCAAAGAGCTGCATACATCGCATTGTTTGTCTTTGAGCCAAATGAAATCATTCATGCCATGGCATCTAGTCCACCATACATCGCATGTTTGCCATGCACGCATGCATGCACAATCTAGTATACACCATGCCAATGAAACGCATATTCTGGTATATACAATGCATGACCTGTCGCTTATATTCATCACGCACTCGTGTCGTGCCATACCAATTTTGGTATATATCCAGTTAACGAAACGGCCGGAAGCACACCATGACAGTGGCGTGTAAATCATACCGTACATGACATGCATAACATCATTCGCATGTTAAGATCTCTCATTTATGTTCGTCATACAGTCACATCGCGCAATATCAATTTTGGTGTATATCAAACGAGCGAAATGCCGCGAGTGCACCACTAGTATACCATGTAAATCATGCCATACATGACATGTATGTCATGATTTTCATGTTAACACCTTTCATTTACGTTCGTCATACAGTCGCTTCGCGCAATACCAATTTTGGTGTACATCAAGCTAACGAAGCGGCCGCGAATGCATCATGAGCGTGGCATGTAAATCATGACATACATGGCATGCATGTCATGGTTTCATCTTACCAACTGTTATTCATGTTCTTCGTACAGTCACTTCGCGCAATACCAATTTTGGTGTATATCGATCTACTTAAACGGCCGCTAGCGCACCATGAGCGTGGCATGTAAATCAGGTTGTACATGACTTGCATGTCATGATTTTCATGTTACCACCTCTCACTTACGTTCGTCATGCGGTCGTGTCGCGCAATACCAATTTTGGTGTATATCATGCAAGCGAAGCGGCCGCAAATACACCATGAGCGTGGCATGTAAATCATGACATACATGTCATGAATATCATGGTTTTCATGCTACTACCTGTTATCCATGTTCTTCATACAGTCACATAGCACAATACCAATTTTGGTGTATATCAATCTAGCGAAACGACCGCGAGTGCGCCATGAGCGTGGCATGTAAATTATGTCATACATGACATGCATGTCATGATTTTCATGTTACCACGCGTCAGTTATGTTCGTCATACAGAAATGTTTCGTCATACCAGTTTTCGTATATATCCCTTCATTTAAACGGCCGCGAGCGCCCAGAGACCATGTCATGTAAATCATGCTGCACATGACATGCGCGTCATGATTTACATGTTAGGACCAGTCATTATGTTCGTCATGAATTCTTGTCACGCCGTACCAACTTTGGTGTATATGAAATTAACGGAACGGCCGCAAGAGCCTAAGGTCGTCGAATGTAAATCATGCTGTTCATGACATGCGTGTCATGATTTTCATGATATGACCTGTCATTTATGTTCGTAATAAGGCCATGTTATGACACACCAATTTTGGTATACATCCGATTAACGAAACGGCCAGGAGAGCACAAAGTCGTAGGCGGCTAGATAGATAGATAGATAGATAGATAGATAGATAGATAGATAGATAGATAGATAGATAGATAGATAGATAGATAGATAGATAGATAGATAGATAGATAGATAGATAGATAGATAGATAGATAGATAGATAGATAGATAGATAGATAGATAGATAGATAGATAGATAGATAGATAGATAGATAGATAGATAGATAGATAGACAGATAGATAGATAGATAGATAGATAGATAGATGTCGAGGGAGAACGAAACAAAAAGTTGACTGAGAACAAAGGAAGCCGACTATTGAGATGCGGTTAGACCAGCGACTGGCTTATATGCAATGTGGGAGAAGCGGTCATTTACCCGGAATATAGTTTGCGATTGGCTGCATGAGCCTGTGCCATGCCGCGTCCGTCTGGCGACTATCGTAAATCGTATGCGTTCGCATCTGCTTGTAAAGCAACACGCACTAGGCATTGTTAGAATGCTTAGGCGCTTCCTATGCATGGGTCTCACGAAATATTGGGGAACTAAATGGTATGCAGAGATTTTACGCGCGCCTTTGCTATCATGTATCAATGAAAGAAAAGCGCTTTTTATTTTTTCCTAACGGCTCTTACAGGCTCAGAAAACTCATGCTTCTTGAAGTGCCTCCAGCTATTGTTTCATCTGGGTAAAGACACCCGTCGTCAGCTGCCTTCGACAGGACGACCTACGTAAAGAAAAAAAAAAGTCACAGTTTCGCCGCAACGGCGAAGCAATGAATGCGATAGCAATAAATTGTAATGTAACGCGAAGAATGGAAAGCAGCTCGAAATTGCCAGCGCGTCGCTCGAGCCCAAAGGACGCACGAAAAGAACGCACACAGGACGAGCGCGAACTAATGCGTCACAGCTCGATACTTTTGAAGCGCACGGCTGAAACATAAAGCAGGACGCACGAAACGAACGAACAGGTACACACAAGACGAGCGCGAACTAATTGTCACTTTTGTTACTTATTTCTGTTTGAACAGCGCGCTCCTTTCGCAAACGCGGCCGCTTCAGCGAGCGAAGCGAAGCACCCCACCTGCCGCCCCTTCTTTCCTCGAGATAAGCGCACGAAAGCGACCACGCCCTGTAGAGCGAAGAGCAACGGCGATCGCGGGAGCGGCGCGCGCACGTCGCGCCATCTATGTAGCCACTAAGAAAGCATGCTGAATTACATGATGTATATAAATAGCGCGCCGTTAGCACGCTGAAAGACGGTGCTGTCGTGGCCTAACGTCTAACGCGGCGGGCTGCAAATCGCGAGGTCGCCCGTTCGATTCCGCGCGTCGGAAAGAATTTCTGAATTATTTTTCTTTATGGCTTTTCTATATATATATACATACTTATACATATACGGTGAATGACGGCGACGGGGACGGACATTTTCCAGCCGAGACTGTCCATATAATTGCTATCGCAGTAAAAATATACATGTCCCGCTTACCAATATCTTTTGTGACGACCTCTTCAGGCTGTCACCATGACTGAAGTTTCATATCAGTTGCCCAACAATAGACCAACTGCAGTGCCTTCATAAGTAGCTCTTCATGGAACGTAACGTTGCTTTGAATCTTTTTATTCGTGCTTTCTAGGGAGTCATCATTGATTTATTTGTTTATGTAGGTACTGGTGGTATTGGTGGTATGGATGGTACTGGTGGTATTGGTGGTATTGGCGGAATTGATGGTAGGCATTGGTAGACATTGTATGTCTAATGGATATACGCCACTAAACGCTTTGAAAACATATAGCCGTCCAGCGTACTATGTTTGGGTTGCCATTTAAAAGACATAGGGTACAATGTTCTTATTCATACTCACACATACAATACAAGGAACAGGAAACTTGTCTACTATAGCGTAATTTCTGTTCCGCCTCTTCTCTGCCGAATGGCTTGCGATGCACGGCTTGTAAATAGCTAGAATACCCGCATATCACTTCCTGTCATTAAAAATGTAACAAGGAAACCTGCTTCGCCTTGAAGCATATAGACCAACAAGGTTTACCATTCTGCTTGCATTGCTCGGAACGTAATCTAACTGTACACAGTCGCGAGTAGATGCACGTACAAAACACGCAGAGGAATCAGTGTTTCTGTTCAAGTAAACTTTAGCATGCTCATTACAAGATTTTGTCGCTATTATTGCACGCTGCACTTTGAGAGACTTCGTGAAATATAAGGTAGAAGCTGAATGCCCATGATATCACAAATGGGACAAAAGTCTGCGATGCAGGTCTCACATGATAGCTCCTATCGTGAGAGACCTGTTTGTTTCGCTGGTTTCAGATATAAAGCTTCAGCGACTCAGCAAATTTGACAAACGTTTCTGAATCCATGTACTTAGCCAAGGAAAACATTTTTAAGAAAAGGCGAACTTTTCTTTTAAAGCGAGAGCTTTAAGTGTCTCATGGGAACGTGACTGAAGGAAAAGCCGGAGCGACGCAAAATGAGCTACTGAAGCAGGCGTGACAGAAAAGAAGGAAAATATATCACGAGACCGCGCGAGCTGCGCTTAAACTTTTTAAACCTCCTTGGTCTTTGCGGAGTTCGTGTGACTGAAAAAAAGGAGAAAGCAGCGTTCCTTTCAAGCGTAGCTCGATACGTAAAGCAGTGCGTTCACTTCGTCTTTACGGCTTGTGACTCGGACTACTGGCGGCTATGGAGTAATGCGGAAAGGGCGCGCTGTGAAAGATGCTGCGCCAGGGCCTAGTGGATTCTGTGGCAGGACGAAGACATGTGCATCTCTAGTGGCGGTTCGACAAGAAGTGAGCCACGACAAGCCAAATGGCTCTTCGGAATCTCACGGGACGTCTCGGTCCTTAATTCGTCGGCACTCAGGCTTTCGCCATCGAGTCGTCTCAGTGATATTGTAGGAGCCCCACGGAATTCTTCGAATTTTTCCAATTTTCCTGGTGTTTACATTATGAGACACGAAGTGCTTCCGTTTCGAGTGGAAACCAGGTGGTGCGACTCTCTTACAGTGGCGACGGAAAAACGCAGCGTGTTTCTGTAAGTGGAGCCTATAATAAAGCCACGCTTATTATGAGTTAGGCATTTCGATGGTGGCGTTGTCGAACGCAATAATTTGAAGGATGCTTGAGCTGCGCCTATGAGAATGGAGCGCGGTAGCGGAGACGGGCCCCGTACGCATCGCCTTCTCAACTGCAAGCCATGCCTCAACCGTAGCTCAAGCAAACGAACGTGTGTCCGCGTAACATTGGCCGTTTCAAGCTATCCTAGAATGCCTACTGCAAGTTCAGTTGCGAAAGGTCAACTAACCATAATCCTTCTTTTTGCGAATCAGCGAAGCGCCCACTACGCGTACGCTAGGCAACACGCGAACCTACGCAGCTGGTCCCTTTGTTGACGCTTTTGCAGCTGATGATGATTAAATATGTCTTAGCGTTTTTTAATGGCTGGACTTGGCTGGACCTTTAAAATACCCACTCGTTGCGCAATCCACATGTTTTCACGCCTGGGGCGGCCCTAGGCTTCACCAACGCACTTTTGTATGCGCTGAGGACGCTCCTCGCACTACATGACATTCATATAGTGTGCTTTTTTTTTCCCGAAGCCGTTTCAAGTAATGGCGTAGCTCTGTGGTTGAACGTCGGGGTGCAACGCAGAAGCCCTGTGTTCGATCCTCGCTCGAACCCAACATTTTTTTTATTTATTTATTTGCATCTTCCTGGATTTTTCGCTCGCGGACATGCTGATTTTAAGTGCGCAGCACATAGGGGGTCTCATGCGACGTGATCACGCCAATAGTGAACTATAGTCATGCGAAAATGAAGTGGGCGATACAGTTCTAAAATAAGGCTGGTGGTGCTCAAAACCGGATTAAAGTAAACGAACGAGGGGTAAAATAACAAAATCAACAGAGATAACCGAGAAGTAATCGCATTAAGTAACTTAGTATCGCTAAAGACACATCGGAAACCCTGGGTTGACTCCTGCGCCGCGAAGAAAGGGTGAAACCGCCTCGCAGAGCGCGCGATTTCTACTCTCCCGGTGCTAACGAGTTCTAATGCGATCATATAATCAGAATAATTGCACAGCCTCCGAGATTTGCGCGGCCAGAAGCGGATCTCGAGATGCTGCGTTGGCCGCGATGAAGCGAATCCCGTTCCTGTCATTTCCGTTGAAAGTTGTGAAATATCCGTGACTTCAAAATGACGTTGCGGAAGCCGAGCCGAAAACAGGGGGCAAGCCGCTGTTAAGGTTCCGGCCAAAATGGAGCAGGAGGAGGAGAGGTTGAGGAAAAGAAAATACGCTATATCTGAAAAGCTCTTTCTCGTCATCTATTTCGGCCACCGCTGATTGGCCGTGGCGCAACGACTGCCCACTAAGTAGAAAGTTGGAAAATAGCTCCCCTGCATTTAGCTATAGGCACCCGTCACTGACCAGAGGGCGCGATGGAGCTCTTATCGAACGCCTAAGTGTTGAGAGCACCAGCCGCCAGGGATACCAAGAAATTGAAATGCTCGCTGGACACATCGACGCGCTCAAGTGTCTCCCTTTTGGGCGCCTCTTTCAACGAACGCTTCCTACGTGCGTTCGTAATCACCTCAGGGATGTTGCCACCGCCTTCAATGCAGCACAAACGCGTTTAGAACGCGCTCTTTTCAGGCTGTGCCAAGGCAGCACAAACGCTACAGACGCATTTCAAACGCACTGCATTGAGGCGGTGGCAAGTCACGTTCAAGTCAAGGAGCGTTTCTGAACATGGAGGATGCGGAGGATAGACACTCAATTTTGCTGCGTCTACTCGCTAGGCTGTGTTTTCTGGCGCTACCATCGTATCTCGGAAACTGCATTGCCGGGTGCCTATACCACTTGAATTACAGTGTGACCTGTTCACAACAGAAGGTCAATAATATAGAGCGCGTGCAGCCGTATGCAACTCTTGCCATAGAAATTGAAACACAACAGAGACAGACGCTTCACCGCTGCTGGAGCCGTATGACGGATGCCAAGTCCAGCCTCTCATCAAAAGCATCCTCAGCAATCGCTCAAGCAAATAACGGGAGACTTTTTCAAGTTACTCTGTTACTGCCTCATCAACAGCAACTGCAAATATAGCATATTCATGTCTTTCTGTATGCAGAAAAAAAATTTTAATCTTTTTTTATCAGAAGCGTGTCTTAAAAAATTAACAACGTAATATCAAGGAACACGTTTTCCTGAAACGCTCGCATCATTCAGCTCTCTTATCTTGTGCGTGTTTTCACGCCTTATATTCTCTTATGTAGAGCTTAGACGGCTCAAGGGGTGTTTCTGAAATGTATGCGGGTGTAAAATGTTGGGGCGACATAACAAGTCAGCGTCTGACATTAAAAGAAGGCTGGTGTGTGACATCGCAAATGTTGTGCCTGGACGAAGCGGAAGAAAGCGTCGAAGCTATATCGTCAGTGTTATTCAGCGTGCAATGGGGAACTTAGTTTCATGCGCGCTATCCATGTAGACGGGTATTTACATATATGAGTGACGCAGAATTACATAAAATCTTCTCCATTCCTTCATTCATTCATTCATTCATTCATTCATTCATTGATGCAGACAGCCTGTACAAGTTGCCTAAGGAGATAAGCGAAGCGCTTGAAAGATCAGCGCCTTGTTTGTAAACTTCATTTTCTGTGGTTTCCAAAGTTTACGTTTGCTTGTTTCGCCAAAGCGCATTCGTAAATTACAAACAGAAGCAGTACTGGCATCATCATCTAAAGGCAGTCAGCCACCAAATGTCTTTCCGTACACAGGTGATGATGAAAAAAGATAACTGCGCCGTCAAGAACAAACTGCCCGCCCGCTTTTGAAAGAGTGGAGGTACTGCGCGGAATGGGCACACTCATCGGCAAGCAGCTCAACGCTACGAGAAATTTGCCGCACGGAAGCAACAAGGTAAATCATGCCGCTTCCAGGAGCATATGGATGGTCCTTTTTCTTTCTTTTTATTTTTTTTTATCGCGACTATACTAGTGCACAGTTTCGGCAACTGCCCGTCATATATCATCGTGTAGAGCATTGCGTACAATTTAGTGGACGAGAATACCCGGCAATTTCAATCCATTAGCGTTCAGTCATCGCTCGCGGAAGTAAACAGCTGCGTCATCCTCTCGAGAAAGCTCACTTTATCCAATGCTTCGTTTAAGGTGTATCGAAGGTTCGTGCAGCGCAAAGCACTTTTTGAAAACTTATTACTGGAAACACGAAAGATGGTTTTCAGTGATTCAGCTGAAAGAATGCGGAAGCGGCAACGTTTCAGTCAATTTGCGAAATTTCCAGCTTTTATTCGGCAAGCCATCATGAAGCATGGTGTCGTTGTCTTTTCAATTTCTGCTTACGCTCTGGTGTTTTTTTCCCGGGGGGGGGGGGGTCAAAAGTAAAAAAAAAAGTGTTAATGGTTCTTTACGACCACGAGACGGGGAAGCCTTTCATCTTAAAATGTGGCTTAAAAGTTGGCTTAAAAACTCGCAGGGTCTGTTGTGCATTCACCTAAGACGACTGAAAGGCGAAAGCCATCTTCTTTTTCTTCCCAGTCGATGTACTGATCCTGCTACGCCACTCCACGAAAGCTTTTTGCACCTGACGTGGTTTTTTACTGCATCCACTATTTGAGGCAGCTCACCAGGTCTTGCACTGCCTACGTGAACGGCCCACCTTTGACCAAGCTACGATGTCATGTGTTGACGTCGTCAAGTGTCGCGACGTCACGCTGACGTCAAGAATTTTGGCGATCTGTGACACCATGATGGCGTCATAACGTGATGATGATTTTTTGCATCACGCGTGTGGACGCCGCCGACGGGGGACGACGACGCAGGACGCGGATCAACTTTCGCGTTTGATGAGGCATCTAAGGTTTTGCCTCATATAAGACAGACTTCTGGGAATTTCCTATTTTGTTAGTTCTCTGTTGACAACATACACAAAATTTCGGCCTCAAAAAGAAAAAAAAAAACCACGTGTAATTTGTAGTTGCATAATCACAATGTGACAGAAACAAAAAAAGATGCCGCTTTACTTAGGAAGCCCATTTGGCTTATTGAAACTGCGCGCGGAATTTGGCCGCTATTCGCGTTGGGTGTGCTTCAACGGCTGTGTTGGAATTAAAATTGATTGATTGATTGAATAACTGATTGATTGATTGATTGATTGATTGATTGATTGATTGATTGATTGATTGATTGATTGATTGATTGATTGATTGATTGATTGATTGATTGATTGATTGATTGATTGATTGATTGATCCTAATAGTATAAGGCAGCGAAACGACAGATGAGCACTCAACTACAAATCCGTATAATCTATAGACGTTCAAGCCTTCCACTGGTAAGGGGCACGTAACGTAAATGCATACGTCATTTTATCGTGAATTTTGCTGGTTACGAAAATATTTTTAGAAACAAGGAGATAGAGGAAAAGCGCATGCTTTTCAGTGTGCTGGCTATACAACAATATGGTGACTTCAATGACGTCAGTAGGTAAACGCTAGATGTCACTTACCACAACTGCAAAACATCGACCCATTTCGGACATCGCTCCATTAATGGCGTTCTAAATGCATACGCTTCATCGTGTTCTGTAATAAGCAATCCTGGAGGAATTCTAGAGCGAATGTTTCATGCTATACTTTTGTTCTTCTTCGTGTAGCTGCAGCTGCGATTCACTATATCAGCGTTTAACCCCCTAGAACACCGGAATACTTCGCATTATTACATCATAGCAGAAGGCTTGTTCGATTTGAATTGTTTAACATGTGAATGATTTTACGTTTACTGTACCGGGGAACGAAATCAAAACAAAGTACTTGCAAGCATACTTTTTTTTACATTAGGAGCTAGAGGCAAGCATCGAAATAATACTGTACTTGTTTGCACTCACGGAAATTCTACATAATTTTTTCAAATAGAACATCAAATCTGAAGCAACGCAACAGAGTACACTTCAAGTTATGTGAAAAAAAGGTACCAGTGCAGCAAAGAATGTGCTGTGTCCAAAACAGCTGACTAGCGCAGAACGAAGGTCTGGAATAATTGTGTGATCTATAAGCGAGGTCAATGCGCAATCGTATTCTGAGGCTGCAACGCCTCTATCTACCAAAAGCTTTGCTGAAGGTTCTATTTTCGTCCACTTTGTAGGCATCATTATCTATGGATGCTTGCAAATTACACCATTTCCCGCTAAAGGGGACCATGAGGCGATGCGAAGCCGGTGCACTTGCACGATCGCGTTCCGTTGGCGTTCTTTGGGCATGCTACCGACCTCGCGTCGTGGAACGCGAAGAGGAACGCTACGCGCGTCTTGTCTTCCCTCTAGCCTGGCCGTTAATTCTCATAGGGCGAGCGGGGAACGCAGTCGGCAGGCATGCGAGAGGGGGACAGCGTAGGACAGGAGAGAGAGGGGGTGGGCACGCGCATGCGCTGGTGCTCATCGCGGCGTTGCGCAGGAGAGAATTTCGACATTTCTAGCCCGCGTTTCAGAGGAAGAGTGGAAAGGGGGAGGGGAGAGGAGAAGTGGAGAGAGTGGAGAGTGGGAGGGGAGAGTGGGAAAGGGGAGAGAGGGAGGAGAGAGGGGATGGAAGTGGAGAGGGGAGAGGGGAATGGGAAGTGGAGAGGTAATGCGCATGCGCAGTAAGGGTGATCACGCCGCACACCACCACCACCACCGGATTGAACTCCGCCATAAGATACTTCGCATCTAAAAAGCGTTGCAATGCGAGGTTACATTTCGCAATCTCGCTAACCCACGCAGTATAAGCTGAAGATCGCAGAGCGAATTCTCGCGTCCTGTACAGATCCTTTACGTGCACCTCCTGACAGATTATTTCAATGAAATCAAAAACGTTAACTAACAATCGCGTCGTTTTCAAAAGTTGCTTGATTCCGCAAGCATTCTGCCGCTAATTAGCGTTTGAAAATTTCGTGCTGATATGCACGGGCTTAGCAAGGGGCCATCTATTCTCTTTCCAGGATCACCGTCGTGGTCGCTACGGCATGCACACGTTTTTAATAGCGACCTCCTGCACAATGAGGCAGAAATTTTTCTCCGTAAGCTATGGCGATCCCACACTTTCGGAATATGAACTAACTCTTCTCACGGGATACTGGAAAAACGCTATTGAAAGGCAGTTTTTTGTCAGTTGACAAACTGGAGTTTCTCTTAATTGGGCCTTTTCACGCAGATTTTCATGCCACTCATGACAAAGCATTCGAAAGTTCTGCACACGTTTTCCCGCGTCTAAGTACGCCACCATTTACTTAACTCTGCCGATCTACCGCTACGTTTCTTAGCGAATCAATGGAGCTTGCCTCAAGCATCGCGGATTCTTATAGGTGAGCTTAGAGCCTATTTTTGTTCAGGTCGCGAGAGGTTGCTACACGTTGAAAAATAAATACATTCATGGCCTAAGCATGTACGTGAGTACTGTTTCTGTTTGACACAAACGGAAAGAAATTACCTTTCAATTTATTAAAGTCTTGATCTTTGAAACTAGAGAAACTACAAGTTGTTCGAATACTTGAAATCGGTATGTAAGCGTGCAACTGCCTCTATCAGAGTAGTGCTACCTTTCTTTGCAAGCGCAGGGCTGCAAGAGATGAACCCTGATGGCTGCCACATGTGTGGAATATTGGCTTTAAATTGTAATACCTGTGTCATATGAGGCACACTTCTGTATTAGCTTTCTCTGCAGGCGGGTACCTCAGGTCGAAAGCTGATCGAACTACCTGTCGTTAAGCCAGACTAAAGGAGTACTGACACAAAAATTGTGGCCTCGCGTTTTCTTGCTTCAATGTCTTGCTGAGGGCCTGTTAGTCATAACACGGGACATCGTTTGCTGCAGCGCGCGACAGATAATTACAGGCGCCTCATTACCGTACAGTCTCAGTTTCGTCTTGAGAGAGTCCCAAATACGAGAATCCACTGGGTGCAACTATCACCACCAAGCGTGTGCAACGCTCGACCATGTCAGCGCAGAGAGCTGTGACGCACTCCCGCGCGGTCCGCAGCCAAGTCCCTAGTCAGCACAAGGCAATCAAGAGGTCCCCTCAAGCCGGAAACGGGAAAGCAGTGTCACGAAACACAAAACTTTCAACACCTGCACCGCGGGCATAGACTCGCGAGCAGCCGCCGAAAAATCTTCTGGCGCATGCGCGACAAAAGAGAAATGGCGACTACGACGTTACCATAACTTCTTGTATCGGTTGCAGCGTGGTAATGTCGGGGAAGTAGGGGGGTCACCGTTGAGTCACTTTCAAGGGTGTCATTGTCGCGAGCTGCGACGTATAGTGCTGGATCGCACACGCCAATTTCAAAATACATATAAAATACCTTCCAGGATAAATTCGCGGTTGATATTTTGTAGATGATATGCACATGCTCCTGGTAATCGATCCCCCAGGATATCTCGGCCGCGAAATTTTGTGTCAGTATATCCTTAATGGGTATGCCTGGAGCACCTGGAGTAGCATGTCAGGCGAATAGCCAGGCAAACATCTCCAGCTTTTCATTAAAACATTTCTCTCTCTCTCTCTCTCTCGTTTGAAAAATAAGACACGTTTGTCTTTGTTTTTCATTTACCATGCTACCACGCGGCGAATTACGTTCTTTTGTGCTGCCTCCGTACTTATACATGCTTCAACGGAAGCATGTTCCCGTCAGGTTCATTGTAGCACGCCAATCAAACGTGCGTAGAGCACATTAAGATCGAGGGGCCAAAGCGTTACATTGCAAGACGTTTTGCGGTCACCTCGAATCCTTTATTTTTTTACGACACTGACCTATTTCATTCTTAGTGGAGGCTGCTCGTGGTTCACTGCGGCGATGAACTTACTCCGATTTACATGGGATTCGTATGCACAGTTTCAACTTTGTGCACACTTCTCATTGCTGAGAACTGCAGTTACGATTTTATAGGTGAACTTAAAGCTTCTGTTTGGCTAAGGTTTACCGTGACCCACGATTTGTGTCTTTTCAAAAGTTCAGGAAGACGATGTGAGCATCACTTTCTGCGGTATACAACTTCAGATTTAGTCGACTTTTTTTTCTTTGCTTCTATCTAAAAGCCCGCTTACGCTGCAACGTGTCGAGCGCTGGTTAACGCTTTGGTTAGGTGGGCGATGTTTCAAGGCATTTGTCTTTTGGATGTTAATTACTAATTTGCGGCTTTGTTTCCGGCTTCGCGAATGGGTTATTTATTGCGCCCAAGCATCAGAGCATCAATCACTGGAAACCGCTTGAGGCTTGCACACTGAAATAAACTGCTTCATTTTCTGTTTAAACATAACACTGGAGTGCTCGTTTGACGGGTGCGCTTGGGAGAGTTAACGAACTATTAGTGTTTTGATGAAGGGAGCCAGCTAGTTAGTAAAACAGTTTATTTTAAGGGATGTTTGATGGGGGTGGTCTTAACGTGCCGTACCTCTTCCTACGTCCTATACATTAAGAAAATGATCTGGGAAATATGGCTCGCCTAAGGAAAGTATGCATGAAGTGACGGCAGATACTCAGGAAGACAATTGAAAACAAGCGTTAGCAATATCTTCATTGTGGTGAGCGGTCGTTGAGGCGTTTTCTCTTTTTTCGGTGCTGCTCGTTAACGAAACGGTGATGAACTTTAGTGCGGACGGAGCGTCGCAGAATAAATTCTTGCTCCGGATGATTATGTAATACAAAAATTACACCATTTCCCGCTAAAGGGGACCACGAGGCGATGCGAAGCCGGTGCACTTGCACGATCGCGTTCCGTTGGCGTTCTTTGGGCATGCTACCGACCTCGCGTCGTGGAACGCGAAGAGGAACGCTACGCGCGTCTTGTCTTCCCTCTAGCCTGGCCGTTAATTCTCACAGGCCGAGCGGGGAACGCAGTCGGCAGGCATGCGAGAGGGGGGCAGCGTAGGAGAGGAGAGAGAGGGGGAGGGGACGCGCATGCGCTGGTGCTCATCGCGGCGTTGCGCAGGAGAGAATTTCGGCATGTCTAGCCCGCGTGTCAGAGGAAGAGTGGAAAGGGGGAGGGGAGAGGGGTGTGGAGAGGGGAGGGGAGAGTGGGAAAGGGGAGAGGGGAAGTAGAGAGGGGGAGGGGAGAGGGTATGCGCATGCGCAGTAAGGGTGGTCACGCCGCACACCACCACCACCACCGGATTGAACTCCACCATAAGATACTTCGCATCTAAAAAAACCTTTCTTTAGCTTGCCTTAGAGTCACTGTATATGCTACCTTTAGGTAGCAGAGTAGCGCATAGGTCCGGCTAGCAGCCACAGCTATGCGGTGAAGTCGCACTCCATTTTTGCAGGCGACATACCTACCGCGTCGCCGATAAACATGTCTGGCGTGTCGAAGGCCGGCGATAAACATTGGCTGTCGATTACTAGTATTAATTCAGTGAGCTGTAGCGGCGGCGTTGAGAAATACAAAAATTGGCCCGAGCGTCAGCTTCTCCGCAATGCATGGTTGCTAGCGGCGTTTGGAAAACAGATGCGCAACTCTGCTACCTAAAGGTAGCATATACAGTAACTCTAGCTTGCCTCTAACCACACCGCCCCTTCAAATGAAGCGTTTATTTAGCGAACTGTGATGTCAAGGGCTCTTGGGATACCGGCATCGTGCGCGAACCGCAACGCAAAGTGTACGGATAATTTATCTGCGTAGCTTTTTCTACCGGAATAGCTTATACATTTTTTTTTGTTAGTTGAAGTTAACTTCTGCTTTCTGCCCTGTGCTTAAAATTTCTCGAATAATATCAGTAGCTTAAGCGTTGAAGAAATGTGTTACGTCATCATATGGGACAAGCGTAACCGAAGGGGCAAATGCCAATATTGATGGTGCGAGAAAAGGGCGCCTAGCAAATTCTTCCTATAATAGAAGCATCGCCTGTGAGATCCGAGGTACTTAGCGCCTTGACGTAGGACGAAAATTAAGGGTGACTTTTAAAAAGTTAGGTTAGGCCGTACAACGGCACGTATGGCAAAATACTGCGCATTGTCTTATAACGCGACGAAACTAATGATACCTGCTCGTTCAATTAGAACACAAAAGCTTCTATTTATTTGCTACAACAATGCAAGAAGGAAGGAAGGTGGGAAGGTGGGAAGGAAGGAAGGAAGGAAGGAAGGAAGGAAGGAAGGAAGGAAGGAAGGAAGGAAGGAAGGAAGGAAGGAAGGACGCGAGGAAACGGAGAGGCAGCAAGCGGAAAAAGTATCCAGAAAAGCTTCATGGCTGGCTGCCCTATGCCAGTTGAATAGGAAAGGGAGATATAAAGATCAGAGAGAAGGGGAGGCAAGGAAAGAAGGAAATGAACAGACAGTCGACGGTGTAACAAGATGCTTTATTGAGCAGCTCTTCGCGAAAAAAATTATCGTGTCCTAGCGCTGCGCGGTTGCCTGGGGTATATTGCTTTGTTTCGAGTCACGGGAAAATGATTATCTAAACTAGACCGAAGTTCTGAAGTTAAGGAGGAGATGTAGGCCTGAAGAAATGAAAAATTCGCCAGGCCTGGAAAGCGCTGTGTGTGGGTATATCGTTAGTATACTGGAGAACGAATCACGCATGGCGTAATTGTTTAAGGCAGGGCACTGCGGAGCGAAGGGGTCCCAGGTTACAATCCACGGTCGCGCGCATCGGAATTCCTCTAAATTAATTGTGTTTGTGGCTTTTACATATATATACATATATATATACATGTGGGAGATAGCCTTCATAGATTACGAGAAGGCATTTGATTCGGTGGAGACATCAGCAGTCATGCAAGCACTGCGGAATCAAGGCATCGACGAAGCCTATATAAACATAATGGAAGAAATCTACAGCGGATCCACAGCCACTATAGTCCTCCATAAAGAAAGCGACAGAATCCCAATAAAGAAGGGCGTACGGCAGGGAGACACGATCTCTCCACTGTTATTCACCGCGTGTTTACAGGAGGTTTTCAGGGCCCTAGATTGGGAAGAGTTAGGGATAAGAGTTAATGGAGAGTATCTCAGTAACCTACGATTCGCTGATGACATTGCATTGATGAGTAACGCGGGAGACGAATTGCAGCTCATGATTACTGAACTGGATACGGAAAGTAGAAGAGTAGGTCTGAAAATTAATATGCATAAAACTAAAGTAATGTGGAACAATCTTGGCAGAGAACAGCGCTTTGCGATAGGTGGCGAGACACTGGAAGTTGTAAAGGAGTACGTCTACTTAGGACAGGTAGTAACCGCGGAGCCGAACCATGAGAGTGAAATAACTAGAAGAATAAGGATGGGTTGGGGCTCATTCGGCAAGCATTATCAAATCATGAATGGTAATCTACCACTATCCCTCAAGAGGAAGGTATATAACAGCTGCATCTTACCGGTACTTACCTACGGAGCAGAAACCTGGAGACTTACAAAGAGGGTTCAACTTAAATTGAGGACGACGCAGCGAGCGATGGAAAGGAAAATGATAGGTGTAACCTTAAGAGACAGGAAGAGAGCAGAGTGGGTCAGGGAACAAACGGGGGTGAAGGACATCATAGTTGAAATCAAGAAGAAGAAATGGATATGGACCGGGCACGTAGCACGTCGGCAGGATAACCGGTGGTCATTAAGGGTAACTGACTGGATTCCAAGAGATGGCAAACGCGTGAGGGGGAGACAGAAAATTAGGTGGGTAGATGAGATTAAGAAGTTTGCAGGTATTACGTGGCAGCAGAAAGCACAGGACCGGGTTGATTGGCGGAACATGGGAGAGGCCTTGGCCCTGCAGTGGGCGTAGACAGGCTGATGATGATGATGATGATGATATACATGTACGGGACATGACGGCGACGGCAAAAATCCGCCGCGAGTTCCCATATAATTGCTCTCGCAATAAAAGGAGAAAGAAATAAAGGGAATAACGACATAAAAAGTGAGAGAGGACGAGATAGAAAAAACAGACACGAAAAATAGATATAAAAAACAGCGAGCTAGATAGAAAGAGAAAGCGAGTGAAAGAAGCAGAAAGACAAGGAAATAGACAGAAATAAAGTGATGCATAAAAGAGGTGCAAGAAACAGAGAGAAAGGGAAAGAAATGGAAGGAAGAAAAAGAAACACACTTCTTCTTTTGCAGAAGCATGTCAAGCTGTGGTGAAAAGGTTGGTTATAGGCGGGAAATTGCGGGCAGTTGTATGTACCTCGTCCGTCCTACGTACGGAATAACTCCAAGTGCGTATGTACGGCAAATATTGGGCAAACATAAATACTCCCCACTCCTCCACTAAAACTTAAGTAGGGAAGACATGTCTGACAAACATCAATTAAGATATCTGGGCCGGCGCAACGAGTAACTGAGACAGACTTCAATAACCGATCTGGATTAAACCAGCGATAAACACTGGGGCCGAACTTTAAAAGCTTCGCTGATTAAACATCTAACCGGAGTGATAAGGAGGCTACCTTTTCCAAACATTCGACAATTATTTCTTAATTACTGATATGCAGCTTCACTTTGCGCTTCGCGGATGATGTATTTTATGGCTTTTACGCAGAAACAATCGCTGAGTTCATTACCTCACGAAGCTTAGTTCTGCAGTGCTCATTTCGCGGGTGCGCTTGTCAAGGTTAAAGAACTATTAGTTTCTTGGCGAAAGAAGGCAGTCAGCAAAGGGGATTAATTTTACAGGGTTGTAGATGGGGGTGGCCCTAACGAGCCGTGCCTCTTCCTACACCCTATATATCGAGGAATTATGAGTGTAGCAGGTCTTCCTCAATTGGAGAATCGAACGAACTGTACTCTGGTGGTAGCAAACCAAGGGTTGACTTGAAGAAAAATGTTAGTAACGTCTCAGCTACGGTTAGCGTTTGACTTCAACTTTCTTTTTCGGTGCGGCTGATGGAGGCGAAACGATAGGGGCTACCGCACTTCGATTTAGGTACACGTTGAGGGACCCCAGATTGTCGAAATTTCCACTACGGCGTCTTTCCCAGGCACGCCTTAGCCCTCCACTGTGACATGTCTCAACACGTAAAACCCCCGACATCATTTTTCAAACAACGTCGCACTGCGCACTTCAAGCTATGTGAAAAAGAGCACCTGTGTAATAAAGAAAGTGCAGTCTCTATAACGGCACACTACAACCAATTGTCAATATGGAATTATTGCATCACCTATAAGGGAGAAATCATTGTATTCTGATGTCGCAAAGTGGGTGCCCTCTAATTTAGAACAGCTATAGACAACATTCTATTTTCAGCAAACTGGCACGTATCCTTGAGTTCTGAAACTAACGAAAGAAACATTGCAGCATGTTTACTTACATTCGCAATAGGCATAACCTGCCCAGCATTGCCTGAATATGGCGTCGCGAAGTCTGGCATCCTATATTTTAATATATCGCTCTCTCTCTCTTGCATCCTAGAGATATTTTACATATTTTTACCAGCGGATTGTTTCAATGAAACCAAAATTTAACAGCAATCTACATCATTTTCAAAATGCTTGATTCCGCAAGATTCTTACTAGAAGCACAGATTCTTTACAAGAAAAGCTGAAACCTGCGGCCTCTAATCGGTGTTTGACGCCCGTATGTTTCCTTGACATTTAGTGGACAAGTGTGGTGAATACTGAGAATTTCCCAATTTCTCTGACACATTGCTACATGAGAGAGCAAGCATAGGCATCTATAGTGCAGTATAGCAAGGGGGGTATAGCAAGCCAGGACCAGCTAAGTTCCCAGCAGCTCTGCTGTGAACCAGCCTTGCGAGACCAAGTGCAAGCTGCGCTAATCTTTTTGCTGTTGTTGTATTTGTAGGCGTTTAGTTTGTGTTTCGCCTACTACGCACTGCTGTAGTGTGACTGAACTACTACTACTCACTACTCTACTAAACGTCACTACTCCCCACTCCACTAAAAGTAAAGAAGGAACGACATCTCGACAAACATCACTTAAGATATTTAGACCGACGTAACGAATAACTGAGAGAGATTTCAATGAACCATCTGGATTAAACCAGCGATAAAGACTGGGGCCGAACTTAAAGCTTCGCTGGTCAAACATCTAACCGGAGTGATAAGGAGGCTACCTTTTCTAGGCAATCGGCTATGATTTCTTAATTACCGATATGCGGCTTCGTTTTGCGCTTCGTGAATGATGTATTTCATTTCGTCCAGGCATTCAAGCACCAGTCACTCACCAGAAATTGTTTGAGGCTTTTACGCAGAAACAATCGCTATGTTCATTACTGTTGTGTAGGGCAGGAGCGCGGCGTAACCCGCGGCGGGCCGACGGAGAGGCCGAACGACGGGAGGGCGCGCGGAGTGACGACGCAGAGACCAAGCTTCGGCGAGACTGACGGGAGACTGCTCTCCCGCGTTTATTGCAGGCGGTTTTAAGGAGAGAGAAGAAAGGCTATTGGTCAGCGAGGCACGGGTCACATGACCGGCATGACCACGCCGGATTGGTGGTAGCACAGAGGCATGGCAGAGACCCAGCTCCCCCCAGTAGCATGAATAGAAAGCACAACAGCACTGGTGTCTCAGCATGGCACCAGGGGTCGCACGACACAACAATTACCTCAAGAAACTTAGTTCTGCAGTGCTAATTTTGCGGGTGCGTTTGGCAAGGTTAAAAAACTATTAGTTTTTAAATGCGAAGCATTTCTTAGCGAACTTCTGCGACTTTGGGCGTATCTATCTATCTATCTATCTATCTATCTATCTATCTATCTATCTATCTATCTATCTATCTATCTATCTATCTATCTATCTATCTATCTATCTATCTATCTATCTATCTATCTATCTATCTAGCCGCCTACGACTTTGTGCTCTCCTGGTCGCTTGGTTAATCGAATGTACACCAAAATTGGTATGGCGTAACATGACTGTAGGACGAACAGCAATGACAAGTCATAACATGAAAATCATGACACGCATGTCATGTACAGCGTGATTTACATGCCACGCTCATGGTGCGCTGGCGGCCGTTTCGCTAGCTTGATATACACCAAAATTGGTATCTTTCGACGTGACTGTGTGACAAACATAAATAACACACGAGTTAACATGAAAATCATGACACGCATGTCATGTACAGCATGACTTACGTGCCACGCTCATGGTGCGCTGGTGGCCGTTTCGCAGGCTTTATATACACCAAAATTGGTATCTTGCGACGTGACTGTGTAGCGAACATAAATAAAACACGTATGCAGCGACTCACGGGCAGCCGTCCATGCCTTCGCCGTCGGCGCAATCGCCAAGGAAGCACGCCGTATTCTCGGTGAAAAAGACATCTCTAACCACATCTTAACGTGGTTCCCTGCTCACATGGGTCATTTTGAAGGAGGCCCCACCAACCTCAACGAGCTGGCCCACTCCAAGGCGCGAGGTATGACGTTCCGCGCCCACGGAGGTTCTCCCCAGCCGTTGGACAATAGAGATCAGCCCACCACATACAGTGAAATTACGCAGCACTTCTACCTAGGCAGGAGGGTCTACCCCCCTCCTCACAGAAGACTACACAGAGCCCAGGCCATGACGCTTAGACTCCTGCAGACTGATTCATATCCAAATCTGGCCTTATTTCACAAAATTTACCCGGATACTTACAATAGCAGCTCGTGTCCCCTTTGTGGGGAAATAGCTAACTTAGAGCATATTGTCACGTGGTCGTGACGTCGACGAAGACAGCAGTCAGCACGTCCGAGATGAAACTGTTTATTTGGCCGAACTTGTGGCCGAGAAACGGAAAGGTAATTTACAGCAATACACACTGTATTCACTGATAGCGGCGAACAGAGCGTCGACCGTCGATCAACTGACAAGCAGTCAAGCGCGTCGGCTATTATACAGGCGCCATCGAACTTTCCAGCGATATCGCTGTTGGCGGCGTTATCTCTCGACAAAGCTGGAACATTCTCGTGCGGCGCGCAATCTTACCATATTGTTCCAAAACAATCGCGAAGCTTCCTACACATCACGGCGAGGCCTGCGCAGCGCGTTGCCCACAGTCTTTGTGGGTGAAGCTTCAACTCATGAAATATAAGACTCGCGGCAATGCCCCCCTCTGAAAAAGCATCGTCCCGATGCTTAAAAACAGAACATGAACACATGCAATACTAAAGAAAACTAATAAAGAAAGCAAACATTAGAGTCCTCAGGTGCGCTAACGAGCATAGTTCGGTTTAAGGCGCACCACATGCACGACCTCGGGTCGAGCTCGGCGCCTCTGAGAGTTCGTGATGCCGTGGGGGACAACCTCGTAGTCGAGTGCGCCGAGACGTCGAAGTACCCTGTACGGTCCGAAGTATCGTTGAAGAAGCTTCTCGCTCAGTCCGCGTCGTCGTATTGGCGTCCAGACACAGACACGGTCGCCGGGCTGGTACTCGACGAAGCGTCGTCGAAGATTGTAGCGACGGCTGTCGGTGTGCTGCTGGGTCTTGATGCGCAGGCGGGCCAGCTGTCGAGCTTCTTCGGCACGTTGTAAGTAAGCGGCGGCGTCGACATTTTCTTCGTCGGTGACGTTGGGTAGCATGGCGTCGAGCGTCGTCGCCGGGCTCCTTCCGTAGACCAACTTGTACGGCGTCATCTGCGTCGTTTCTTGGACGGCCGTGTTGTAAGCGAAGGTCACGTACGGAAGGACGGCGTCCCACGTCTTGTGCTCAACGTCGACGTACATGGCCAGCATGTCGGCGATGGTCTTATTTAGACGCTCGGTGAGGCCATTGGTCTGCGGGTGGTAGGCGGTGGTGCGGCGGTGGTGCGGCGGTGGCTCGTCTCGCTGTACTTCAAGATCGCCTGAGTTAGGTCCGCAGTAAAGGCGGTACCTCTGTCTGTGATAAGGACCTCTGGGGCGCCATGACGCAAGACGATGTTCTCCACGAAGAACTTGGCTACCTCGGCGGCACTACCTTTGGGCAAGGCCTTTGTCTCGGCGTAGCGGGTGAGGTAGTCAATCGCTACGACGATCCACTTGTTGCCGGAAGTCGACGTCGGGAACGGCCCCAGTAGGTCCATCCCGATTTGCTGGAACGGCCGGTGCGGTGGTTCGATTGGCTGCAGAAGTCCCGCTGGCTTAGTCGGCGGTGTCTTCCGTCGCTGGCAATCTCGGCAAGTCTTGACGTAGTGGGTGACGTCGGCAGCAAGGCGTGGCCAGTAGTATTTTTCCTGTATTCTGGCGAGCGTGCGGGAAACACCGAGGTGTCCAGCCGTCGGGTCGTCGTGTAGGGCCTGGAGGACTTCTGGTCGCAATGATGAGGGCACGACAAGCAGGTAGTCCGTTCGCAGTGGCGAGAAGTTCTTTTTCAGGAGAACGCCGTTCCGTAAGAAAAACGACGGCAGTCCTCGCTTGAACACCTTCGGAACAACGGCGGTCTTGCACTCCAGGTACTCCATAAGGCCCCTCAGTTCCGCGTCGGCTCGTTGCCTTTCGGCGAAGTCGTCGGCACTTATAGTTCCGAAGAAGCAGTCATCGTCGTCGTCTTGCGGCGGCGCGTCGACAGGGGCACGAGAGAGGCAGTCGGCGTCGGAGTGTTTTCGTCCGGACTTGTACACGACGGTAATGTCGAATTCTTGAAGCCTCAGACTCCATCGTGCGAGACGACCTGAAGGGTCCTTCAAGTTAGCTAGCCAACATAAGGCGTGATGGTTACTGACAACTTTGAAGGGCCTGCCATAGAGGTAGGGGCGAAACTTTGACGTAGCCCAGATGATGGCAAGGCATTCTCTTTCTGTTGTGGAATAATTGGCTTCTGCCTTGGATAGTGACCGGCTAGCATAACTGATTACCATTTCAAGCCCGTCAGTCTTTTGCACAAGGACGGCACCGAGACCTACGCTTCTTGCGTCGGTGTGTATTTCCGTATCGGCGCAATCGTCGAAATGCGCAATTATGGGTGGCGTCTGCAGGCGTCGTTTAAGTTCCTCAAATGCTTGCACTTGCTCCGTTTCCCACCTGAATTCCACGTTAGTCATCGTAAGAAGCGTCAGTGGTTCGGCGATGCGTGAAAAGTTTTTGACGAAGCGTCTGTAATAGGCGCATTAGCCGAGAAATCGGCGCACGGCCTTCTTGTCGGTGGGAGGCGCGAAGTCGGCGATGGCAGCTGTTTTCCGCGGGTCTGGGCACACTCCAGACTTGCTGATCACATGACCCAGAAACAAGAGCTCGTTGTACGCGAATCGGCACTTTTCTGGCTTCAGGGTCAGTCCAGAGGCCTTGATTGCTTGAAGTACTGCCTCAAGCCGCCGGAGATGCTCGTCGAAGGTCGAGGAAAACACGACGACGTCGTCCAAATACACAAGGCACGTCTGCCACTTCAATCCGGCCAGCACGGTGTCCATGACGCACTGGAACGTCGCAGGTGCCGAGCAAAGACCAAAAGGCATGACCTTGAACTCAAAGAGGCCGTCGGGTGTTATAAAGCGGTCTTTTTCTCGGTCTCTTTCGTCTACTTCGATCTGCCAATAGCCGGTCTTGAGGTCCATCGACGAAAAGTACGTCGCGTTGTGTAGTCGATCCAGGGTGTCGTCTATCCGTGGGAGGGGGTACACATCCTTCTTCGTGATTTTGTTCAGGCGCCGATAATCAACGCAGAAGCGCAGTGTCCCGTCCTTCTTCTTCACTAACACCACAGGTGACGCCCACGGACTCTTGGACGGCTGGATGATGTTGTCGCGTAGCATCTCGTCGACTTGTTTCTTTATCGCGTCGCGCTCTCGAGTCGAAACTCTGTAGGGGCTCTGACGGAGGGGCCTTGCACTTTCCTCCGTTATAATTCGGTGTTTCGCCACCGGACTTTGTCGAATTCGTGATGACGACCGGAAGCAGTCCTTGTATTGCAGGAGCAGGGATTTCAGTTGGTCTTGCTTGACCTTCGGAAGGCTCCGGTTGACGTTGAAATCTGGTTCGGGACCTCGATTCGTTGAAGCAGGTTCGGCAGCATCGAAGAGGGCGAAAGCATTGCTGGCGGCCACGCATTCGTCGATGTAGGCGACCGTCGCACCAATGTTGAGGTGCCTATATTCGTGGCTGAAATTTGTCAGCACTACCTTTGCTTTACCGTCACGCAGTTCGGCTATACCTCTTGCGACGCAAATTTGACGATTCAAGAGTAGTTGCTGATCGCCCTCGATGACGCCTTCAATGTTTGCAGGTTTTTCGGTTCCAATGGAAATAATGACGCTGGTGCGCGGCGGGACGGTCACCTGCTCTTCTATCACGTTCAATGCATGGTTCCCTGGCGTCGCGTTGGGCGGGAGCGCTTTGTCTGAAGTTAGCGTTATCGACTCAGACCTCAGGTCGATGACGGCGCCGTGGTCACTTAGGAAGTCCATTCCAAGTATCACATCCCTAGAGCAATTTTGTAGGATTACAAAGCTCGCAGGATAAGTCCGGTTATTGATGGTGACTCTCGCCGTGCAGACACCAATCGGCGTTATCAGGTGGCCTCCAGCTGTCCGGATTTTGGGTCCACTCCAAGCGGTCTTTACTTTCTTCAGCTTGGTGGCGAACGGTCCACTGAAGACAGAATAGTCGGCTCCGGTGTCGACGAGAGCTGTGATGCTGTGGCCGTCGATAAGAACGTCGAGGTCGCTATTTCGTCGTCTCGCGTTGCAGTTAGGTCGTGGCGTGGAGTCACGGCTGCGTCGGTGTGCTCCGCTGCTTCCATTTTGCGTCGTCGGGTCTTCTTCAGTCCGCGAGATTTCGTCGTCAGGGGTCTGTCTGGTTCGCGTCGTGTTCTGAAGGTTTGGTCGCGGCGTCGTCGTCGGCGGCGGAGGATCTTCGGTAGTTCGTCGTACAGCAACCGCACCTCCATCGGTTGCTGCCCTTAGTTTTCCGGATACGGGCTAGGCGACCGGCCCCGGTTTGGGCCAGTGTACGGCCGGCGGTGCGGCGACATGTAGCGGCCGGGCGACGGCGAGCGGGAAGGTCGTCGTTCTTGCCACTGTGTTCCGGTGAGGTAGTCGTCGATGTCGCGCGGCCGTTCGCCTGGCTGCGGGCGCGGCGCGTTGATGGCGAATCCGCGTAGTCCCATCTGTCGGTGCTGGCAGCGGCGGTACGTGTGGCCGGCCTCTCCGCAGTGGTAGCAGAGCGGGCGGTTGTCGGGGTCACGCCAGACATCGGTCTTCCTCGGGGTGTTGCGCTGGCCGACAGGTGGTCGGTAGGGCGTCGGTGGCGGCGGCGGCGTCTGGCAACGGTAGTGCGGCGGTGTGGCGTCTTGGCGGGGGCGTGGAGGAGGCGCATGACGGCGGGCTGCAGCAGCATAGCTAATAGCTTGCGGCTGCGGCTCTGCTAGCTGAGGCGCGCCGAGTGAATGCTGGATCTCCTGGCGCACGGCGTCGGCGATGGACTCTACCTGAGGTTGCGACGAAGGTAGAATTTTTCGCAACTCCTCTTGCACGATTGCTCGAATCGTCTCACGCTGGTCGGCGGGTCCTAGGGCTTGAACGTCGGCGTAGCTTGTAGCCGAGAAGCTGCGGTTGTATTGCCGCGTTCGCATCTCAAGCGTTTTCTCGATCGTGGAAGCCTCCGATGCAAATTCAGCGACTGTCTTCGGCGGGTTCCTTATCAATCCAGCGAAGAGCTCCTGTTTGACACCCCGCATGAGGAACCTCACTTTCTTCTCTTCGGGCATACTTGGGTCGGCGTGTCGAAACAGGCGATTCATCTCTTCCGTGTAGATGGCGATATTTTCGTTGGGAAGCTGCACACGGGTCTCCAGCATAGCCGCGGCCCGTTCCTTGCGGACCACGCTCGTGAACGTGCTTAGGAACGTCGTCCGAAAGAGATCCCATGTTGGCCATCGTTTCCTGGGCCGAAAGAGTCGCTTCCCGCGTGGAGCCACCCTGAGGCGTCAGTGGACTCTTAGTCAAATAAAGTTGATACCACCACCACCATGTTTGTAGGGCGGATTCTCGGTTCTCGAACCACGTCCTCGCGGCGTCTTCTAGGTAGAAGTATACGTGGCGCAGCTTGTCCTCGCAGTTCCAGTTATTAAATGTCGAGGCCCTTTCGAAGGTCTCGAGCCAAGTCTCGGGGTCTTCACATGGCGAACCACGGAACGTCGGCGGCTCCCTGGGTGGCCTGCATCACGACCGTTGTAGGTGGCAGGGGGTCTGTCATCGTCTCGGCGGTCGATGTGACGGTCTTCGGCTACCTGGCGTTTTCGGGAAGGAGTCCGTACTCTGGTTGCAGTCCCTTCTGCCGGCGGCTGGTTCGAGGATCCGGGTTGTCCTTAGAGTCGTCTTCTTCGCGGCTTGGGCTTGGTCAGCGCTCCGCGTGGCGTCCGGATCATGAAGCAGTACCTCCACCAGATGCGTGGGCTGACGTCGACGAAGACAGCGTCAGCACGTCGAGATGAAACTGTTTATTTAGGCCGAACTTGTGGCGAG